>NC_067485.1:78729845-78837345 GCF_947179515.1 Apodemus sylvaticus | reverse complement strand
AATTCCGGAGTCACCTCCTCTCTCTAGAGTGCTTCTCTCATCAGTGGAGAATGAACTGTGTGCGTCTGTGGAGATCAGGCTGTGACTGTCCTGAGGCCCTTGGGGACTGAGCTAGGAGGCATGGACGTGCAGATACACATGTGAGTTTGAGGACAGTCTGGTCGAGGTATGTAGCCAAGTTCCAGGACAGCCTAGAGCTACTGACTCAAGCACATGCTCCTATACAAAAAAAGAACCTTACAGACCCAGAGGGCAGCCCGTGTGATCCGTCCCTCAGACAGCCCTTCAGGAGTGATGCTTTTGATGTGTTCCCTGTGGTGCTGTCTGTGCTAATGATAGCACCTGAGTATGGAATAAGCCCCTACTTCCGTGCTGGAGGCCGGGTGGGTCATCTCCTCCTGATCCACCAACTTGCTGCCTACAGGGAATTTCCCATCTCCCCTCTGGTTCTCCTGACCTTCCAAAAGCAAGCATGTACCAGCCCTTCCCACCTGAATCCCTCCCAGCAGTCTGCACCCCAGGTACACCCAAGGGCGTTCCACTCTGCAGGGAGTAGACAGTCAGGTCAGGGATTTGGGGGATTTTCTTTCAGACCTCTCCCCCCAAAGCTGGCTTTCTCAGTGTTCTCACTTGAAAAGGTAGCTTTGCTCTCTTTCTCAGAGAAAAGAGACACTGAGAAAAAACATTCCAGAGCCCTGGTTCAGGTAAGTTTTTTTTTTTTTTTTTTTGACAGGGTTTCTCTGTGTAGCCCTGGTTGTCCTGGAACTCACTCTGTAGACCAGGCGTGCTTCGAACTCAGAAATCTGCCTACCTTTGCCTCCCAAGTGCTGGGACTAAAGGCGTGTGCCACCAACTCCCAGCCAGGTAAGTTTTATATTATGTGGCTGTTGGTTGTTTTTCTTTTTTCCAGAGTCTTACTGTGTCTCACTTGCTGGCTTTGGAACTTTTTATGCAAATCTGCCTAAGCCTTCCAAATACTGGGATTAAAGTCATGTCACCATGCCCACCCAAACTCAATCTAAATAGATGTCTCCCAAGTCAGCTAAGTTGCTAGCCCAGCAACTCTGCCTTGGTCCTGTCCCTCAAACAATAAGACTCAGGCTCAGTGAGTCCCAGAATGGAGGGGGAGTTCCTGGGACGAGACCCCTGTGAGGGGGACAGCAGCTCAGGGTCACAGCAAGAGGGAGAGCACCAGGCCTTACACCTCAGCTCTGCCCCTGACTAGCTGTTGGACTGGGCTGGATCCCAGAGGCCTTGGTTTATTCCATAATCCGTCCTGCTCAGGGTTGGCCTGAGGGCTCAGTATAGAAGCTGGGCCTGAGTCCCTGGGCAGGTCTCCCACCCGCCTCTGCTGTAGTCTTCTTATAAAGCTGTTGACGACAAAAAACAGGAGCATCCTGTAGACTCCCTGGTCTCCTGATTCGTCAGGGCAAAATCTGCTACAGGGTTGCTTCATTTAGAGAGCCTGGCGGCAGACTCCAGGGTGGACAGCCGGGGCTACTTTGCCAGGTTAGTGCTCTAGCCTCGCCCACCTCGTGTGTCCACGGTGGGTTGTGCCTCAGCAGTGGGAGGCAGAGCCTTGAGGCCTGACTCTGAGCTCCCTTCCCCTGGAGGGAAACACCACACAGCGGTTCACTGTAGCATGCACGCCTCTTCACAACTCAGCTCCGTGATGTCAGAGGCTGGAAACTGGCCCAGCTGTGTAGGAGTATTTACTTCCCCGAAATAGACAAAGACTACAAATCGGAGCTTGATATATTGCTTTGTGGGTGGGGCTACACTTGAGGAAGAAATAAAGGAAGAAACTGTTAATGGGGTAGACTCAATGAGTTATACCCAATGCAGTGCCCTGTGAGCTGCACTCTTTTTTTTTAAAAGATTTATTTATTATATTATATGTAAGTAAGTACACTGTAGTACACCAGAAGAGGGTGTCAGATCTCTTTACGGATGGTTGTGAGCTACCATATGGGTGCTGGGATCTGAACTCATGACCTTTGGAAGAACAGTCAGTGCTCTTACCCGCTGAGCCATCTCTCCAGCCCCGAGCTGCACTCTTAATAACTACAGCTTCCAATAAATATGATTTGTGTCAGGGTCACATAGCAGAGTTAAGGACAGTAGACTTTAAAAATATTTACTTATATGTATATTTATGTGTATGTGTGTCTCTGTCTATATGAGTGTCGGTCACATGTATCCGAGGTATTTGTACATTTATGTGTATGTGTGTCTCTGCATGGGTATATGTATCCCAGAAAAGAGAATCTAGTCCCCTGGGGTTCCAGGCAGCTCTGAGCCACCTGATGTGGGTGCTGGGAACTGAGCCCCGGTCCTCTGCAAGAGCGGCCAACAAGCCACCTCTGCAGCCCCAGAAACACGCAGTTGTGAGTACACAGAGATGCTGTAAGGTACCAGCTGATGGTTTGACCCAGTCCCCCCAAATCCATGTAGTAAACATTTCACCCCCAGTGTAACAGCGCAGGAGGTGCTTTAGGAGACCGGTTGGAAGGCTCTTCCCTGCTTGCCCTGCTCTAGGCTATGCCCCTGTAACCGTCCAGGGCTGCCCCTGCTGTGGCTCTGGGGGTCACTTGCTGAACTTTGTGAGGACAGAGGAATCTTACTGGCTCCAACGTGTATCTTTGCCTGACCCCCATTCCAAAATGGAACCTGAATGAAAGCACTCGGCGGCGCGACTGGTCAAGCAGACCCTGCGCCACGCTCTCCATAGCTGTCTCTTCCAAGAACACACTGTCTTCCCGCCACCCCGACAGGAGGTAGGAGGAAAGGTGTCATCCAGGTATAGCCCACCAGATGCTCCCAGTGTCTCATCCTTCTCTGCTGCAGGGACACTTTGGGCACGGTTGTAGTCTGTCATATGCTGCTGTTCCAGAATACTACTGTGTGGTCATTTATAAACAAGACAAGCTCACGGGTTTGAGTTCAGCAAATCCAAGGTTGGGGGCCTATATCTGGTGAGGGTTTTCTCTCAGATGAGAAGGATCGTGTGGCAGGAAGAGATGCCAAAGCTGGCAAGAAAGAGTTGCGCTCACTCACATAACAAAACCACTGTTAGATAACAAGTCTAAGTCAGAGTCATCCTTGTCCTTTCTACTGCAACAATTCCCAGGAGGCCCCACCTTCTGTTACACGGGTGTGTGTGTGTGAAATTTTTTTCTTTTTCTTTCTTTCTTTTTTCTTTTTCTTTTCTTTTCTTTTTCTTTTCTTTTCTTTTTCTTTTCTTTCTTTTTTTTTTTTTTGAGACCGGGTTTCTCTGTGTAGCCCTGGATGTCCTGGAACTCACTCTGTAGACCAGGCTGGCCTTGAACTCAGAAATCCACCTGCCTCTGCCTCCCAGAGTGCTGGACTACAGGCGTGCATCCACCCTGTGGATATGCATCTTTTAAACGAACGTTCAAAAATAAAACATGAGCCCAAGGTCAGTTTTTGTTGGAGGCCCCATCCCCATTTCAGAGTCTGATCAGGACTCTGATCAGGACTCTGATCAGGTGATGCTTCTGAAGGTGGCCAACCCACCCAGGAGGAGCCACACCCACCGACCATCCTCTGTCATTAGAAGATCAGTCAGTGTAGCTGCTGTCTGGATCTGAGACTCCATCTCCATTAGGCGTTCTTAGCCTGGCCCACAGGCCCCTCCCTGCCTGCCAGTCACCACTTGCCGGGATGCAGCCTGGGAATCGGATGGACAGAGAGCTGGTTTTAGAAATAGCACTCCCTCTGTGTGGGACTGAGACCCCCAACACTGAGCTGAACAAATGGGGCCCCTTGTTCCCAGCTGCAGAAACCTTGGCTTGGCTCCCCAAATATTTGTTGAGCAGTGTTACAGTGTGGTGGAGTACAGAAAGAATAGCATGGGGGAGCACCTTGGATGATGCATGGAGGAGCACCTGCATGGAGGAGCGCTATGGGTGGTACATGGAGGAGCACCTGCATGGAGGAGCACCATGAGTGGTGCATGGAGGAGCACCTGCATGGAGGAGCACCATGAGTGGTGCATGGAGGAGCACCTGCATAGAGGAGCACCATAAGTGGTGCATGGAGGAGCATCTACATGGAGGAGCACCAGGGGTGCTAAATGGAGGAGCACCTACGTGGAGGAGCACCATTGGTGCTCCATGGTGGAACTGGAATAGTACCATGCAGTGTTTTTTTACGTTTTGTGCCTTCCCAGGCAGCTTGGGCATTTTCCCTTTCTTTGGTTGCAAGCAGGGATGTTGAAACCCTCTAGCCGAGGTCACAGAGCTCCAGTGTGGAGAGGCTAGAATTGACTTGGCACCTTCCCAGCGCCTAACTACCCATGATGACACTGCCTCTCCACTGCTGGGCCTCACCTGCCTGTCAGGAATTCCACCTATGTCCTGGCCCCTGCTCTCTCCCCACCCTTCACACAGTAACAAGTCCACGACCAGGCCCTTTTCTTCCCCCTTTTATTTTATGGTATACTGAACGGCACTGTTTGTTGGTTTGGGTTGTATGACCTGAGTGATCGGGGAGCATGGCTCTTCCTTCAGGCCCTTCCTCACGCACGGGCAGTGTTTGACCAGTGACCAGTACAGGCAGCTGTCCCTCACACACCCTCCTCTTCTTGACTTGCTCTGGGTCTTGGTCAGTGTGATTCCTTTTACCCGCACTCACTCTGTCTGTTTTGGTTCTTGCAGCTCTGGCTGTGTCCTCCTGGTACCAGCTGACCCGGCTCCCCTGCCCTCAGCCCTGCTGGCCCACGTTTAACCCTTTGCCTGCTGTATGGCCGCACCTCAAAATCAGCTCATTTATCCTCCCACCTGCAAGTCCGTGGAGGACGCGGGAGCCTGAACTGCCTGCTCACTATTATGTGCTCTGCTCCCAGAACAGCACACAGTAGGGCGTGGGAATGGATAGTAGGATGTATCTGAAAGACTCCCAAATCCTGGGGGAATCCTCACTCAAGTCTTAGGATAGGAAATGCACGAGAAACCGTTCTTGATGCAAACACATGAAGTTTAGTTTTCTGGTGCACCGGGGCCTCACCCGTATCCTGTGCAGGGACAGCGGAGTTCGGCCTGGCAGCTGCTGCTGTAGTTGGGGGTTTTTAAAGAAAAAGACCATAAAGAAAAAGGGGAGGGGATGCTCAGGCTGTGATCTATGTCATAAGGAATGGGGAGATCAAGCGGCAATTCATGACTCAGCGGAAGCAAACACAGTTACTTTGAGTGGGGATGGGGCACTGGTCCTTGAAGCAAGGGGAGTGCTCGCCCTTGCAGCCGGCGAGAGTGCCCGTGCTGGTCTGGGAATGCTATCTTGAGGTTGACAGTTTTCTAAGTTGCACTATGTCTAGGCTAATTGCTAGGGGTGTCTCTCATATCCATGAAGGGCTGGCCACAACCAACATCTAACTTTTTGGTCCATTCAAGGGAAACCCAAAGAGCATGTGTGGGCGATGCAGGAGTCATAGCCTGGCCCTTGTCAGAGAATGGGGTCTCCACTGATCATCTATCTCCCTCTGGGGTCATGCTCGGTGCCTCAACACGGCCCCAGCCCACTGTTTACTCTGTCGAGTCTCTCCCTGTGCTCTCCGAGCTAGACTATTCTTGGTAGCAGGTTCTTGCTGTAATGTGCTTCTTCTCTCACAGTTATTCAACTTAACACCTGTTTTGGGAACCTACTATGTGCCAGGTGCCACATCAGGTACACCGTGGCAGCCAAGGTAAGTGCAATGGGATCCCCACCTCAAAGATACTGTAGGCCAGCACTTTGGGGACTTTATCCACCATGCACCTTGGCAGAGGGATACACCTTCTGTTTTCTGGCAGTGTGTTAGAATCTTACAAAGGGCCTCTAAGCATCCAGACTCTGCCAGCCCTGTGGTGGCGCGTGCCTTTAATCTGCACTCGGGAGGCAGAGGCAGGTCGATTTTTGTTTCAGGCCAGCCTGGTCTATCTATATAGTGAAAAACTAGTATGTGTGGCACACGTCTGAGAGCCATTGCTGGCCACGGAGTCCCCTGGTGTTCTGGGAGAGCTGGGCTGGCATTGCCTCTAGGGAGGAGACCTGGAAGGGAGGCTGTGTCAAGAGTGCTTTGTCCTCCGCAGGCCAAGAAAGGAGGCAGGCGGGCGGGGAGTGTGAGCTCAGATGTGTGCTTTGTCCAATGCTGGGTTTCTCAGCAGGAAACTGGGCGAACGAAACCCAGCCCCAGAGAAGGAAAATAAATTCAGGACTCATATTTTTAGAAAGTGGGCAAGTCCTGCAGCTCAGTTCCCCTGTGGAACCTAAGCCAGTTGGTTGTGTCTCTAAGCAGGAAGCCAGGAGCCATGGGCTGCTTGCTAGACGGGGACCTCTGTGTAATGCCAGAGTTCTCTGTGGCTGTCGCTTCACATCCCCAGGGCTATGAGGGGCTTCCCTATAGTGGTGTGGGCAATGGCTGTGGTGCTGGAGGTGTGAGCCAGGCGTGTGCTAAGCCTCTGATCTCAGTCAAGTCTCCTCGATAACCCTGAGAAGTAAGTGTGGCTCATCTGAATCACCTAGGTTAAACCTTAAACCGCACAGGCTGAAAGTCAGAGGCAGGTGATCTATAGGAGATCTGCAGCCTCGGGGCAGAGCTCAGCTCCCAACCTCCCACTTCCCCACCCCGCCAGGGAGGACAGTTTCTGTGCCTCTGCTTGGGCCTCTAGCAAGGTGGAAACCCTTACTGCTACAGTGTAGCAGCTACACAATTCACCTCAGCCCTTGGGGCTTTAGAACCATTCCACGGCCAGGTTCAAGGTGCTTAGCTCCCACCTTCTCCCCACCCGAGGCCTCCTTCCTCCTCACCTAAGCCTTGCATAGTGCTTTGGGAATCTGAGATGCAAGGATCAAAAATCTGAGAGCATGTGGAACTGATTTGTCTGTTTGTGGAAAGTCTTATGTAGTCCAGGTTGGCCTCAAACTATTTAGCTCAGGATCACCTTATACTCGGTATCCTCCTGCCTCCACCTCCCAAGGGCTGGGATTACAGATGTGTACCCACAGCCCTGACTGGATCTGATGTTCAGAAATAGCAGATCATTCCAAGAATCAAGGCTGCAGGAGGTAGATGACTGGGCGGAGGGGTGGAGGGAGGTTTTTAAGGAAATGGCGAGGTGTTCTTTTTACAATCTGGCCTAAAGGCACAGAAGGTAGTTATTCCCAGAAAAAAGAAAATTACAAAAATAGCAACAAGCTTAGGCAAAGGGTAGAGCCTCCCGAGGCAGGAAACACTGCGTTCTTTGATGCAGGCACATCCCAGCCGGAAGGCAGATCCACGTCAGCAGTGCCGTTTTCGGACATTGGCAGAACTGTCGTCATTTGTGCCAAGATGCTTAGAAGGGTTGGAAGGCACACTGTGGCTGTATCATAGTAGGAATGGGGCTAGAAGCATGGGGGACCTGGCCCTCTTGGAGCTGGCGGCCCTGGCTACAGTCCCCCACTGAGTTCTGTCTCCCTGACTTTCCAGTAACTGTGACTTCCAAGGACTGGAGTGGGCAGCTGGCACCCCACCCCCATTCTGGAATTCCCGCCCAGCTGCTTCGGAGCCCTACATAGAACACAATCCTGGCTTTCAAATCAAGTTCTGGGACAAGGTCTGGAAACATGGGACAAAGGTCTTGCCTTGAGGAGGTTCATCTAAGTCAGAGGTCAGAGGCTCCCGCCCCTGCCGCAGGGCCTGGCACGCTGCCTTTCTTGGCCCTGAAGACTCAGCTGTGTGGGCTCCAGGCCCAGATTCAAGATGACCCAGACTCAACGTATTCACAAGGAGAAGCTCTCCTGGTCTTCTAGTAGGAGGACCATAACTCCAAGTCTGGGAGAGAGCAGGGCGTGATGCCAGGGAAGGGGAGACAAGCTCTTTGGAGAGACACTAGATAGGATGAACACACCCTCCTCTTGATGACCCGGCAAGGAGCAGCCAGCTCCACACTCAGGAGAACCCAGGCAACAGTCCTGGCCTGGCTTGAGGAACATCAAGAGAGGCGTGGGAGGCAAGGCATCTACAGGCTACGGACCAGAGCTCTGGGAGCAGTCATCCCGGGAGGACCTGATAGAGAGGAACCTTCCTGTGAGTGGCCACTGCTCGAGCATGCACACATACAGACACACAAATACACACACACACACACACACACACACACACACCCGGGGTAGTCATAGAGCAAATAAAGGTATTTAGCACCACTTTGTGTCCACGACTGTAGAATAGACACAAGCCCTTGCTGAATAAAGAAACTCGGTACAATTTGGCACTTTACAAGCTTTAGAGATCAAGAAAACAAGTTTTAAGTTGGGCCTGCGGATGAGTCTCTGTAACCCAAGATACTCTAGGGACTGAGGCAGGAGAATCAGGAATGTGATTGTCAGCCTAGGCTACCTAGTGAGATCCTGTCTCAAAAAACAACTATCAAATGATATTTTTTAGTTATGGTCTCACTTACACTGACTGTTTGACATTATACACATTTTTAGTCCTGATCTTTTAGAGTGAACTGAGGATCTAGGCATGGTGGCACAGGCTTGCAATCCCAGCATGCTGGAGGGCCAGGGAGAAAGACGGAATGTTGGGGATAGCCTGTGTTGTACAGTGAGACCCCTTCTCAAAATACCAACAGGAGAGGGAGGGGGAGAAGGGGGAGGGGGAGAAAGAGGGAGAGGAAGAGAGAGAAAGAGAGGGAGAGAGAGAAAAAGAGAGAGCGAGCGAGCAGGTATAAAGGCATGTGATGGTGGCTTGCTGGGGGAAGAATGCTCTCTACTCAAGCCCTGGGGTCCCCAGAACTCACATAAAGAGTCAGGCATGGTCATATGTGCCTGTAACACCGGCACTGGGTGTCAGGGGCAGAGAAGGTGATCAGTGGGGCTCGCTGACGATCAGGAAGTTCAGAGACCCTGACTCAAGGGAAGAAGGTAGAGAGTCATAGAAGAACACAACTGATATCCTCTCCTGTCACACCCACTTCACCACACACACACACACACACACACACTCACACATGCACACTCGCATGCTAGTAAACTGAAAAAGAACCTCACAAAAGGCTTTGGAAACATGGCTAGGTTTATGAGGCGAGCGACAGGTAGAGGCGCTTTGGTTAAAAACCATTGTAGGCTCCATAGGTCCTTCTTCATTCTGCTTCTCAAGGCAGAGGCTGCCTTCCTCAAACTCAGACACTCACACACCCAAGCAAGCAGGGGGAAGAAGGGTAAAGTCTGTCCAGTTTCATGGACCAGGAAACTGTCGGGCAATGCAATGAGATGCAAGCTGAAGAGGGCTTTGTGACTTGCAGTCATAGCAACCTACAACCTGCAAACCACTGATTCCTGATGTACCGGGGCTTACGTCATCTCCCAAGGGCCATGGAGACCCAGAGGCCTTTTTACTAACAAGGCCAGACCTTTAGCTGAATGTGGCAACCCCCAAGGCCAATACACTCACCTAATGAGTGCAGAGATGCCAAGGGTTGAAGTCAGTCTGGTCATGCTAGGAGAGTACACATCCACACACATGCTCTTGTGTGTGTGAGCACACACACATACACACACACACCCTTGTTCACTCAGCCTCGCTCTTTGAAAGCATCTCCAGAAGTTTGGCTAGTACCCTTGGCAGCTCTGCTTCACACACACACACACACACACACACACACACACACACACACTCTCTCTCTCTCTCTCTCTCTCTCTTTCTCTCTCTCAAGTCAGTTTATGAAGTGTGACCTGTCTGTCGGTGACTAGTGTCCAGGTTCAGCTTTTTACCCATGACCTCAGCAGGAAGGTGCAGCCTGCAGGGGAAATGGAGCCCTGACCCTAAGAGTGACTTCCCTATAACCTGTGGTTCCCCTTCCAAATATTCTGAAAGCTCAGAAGTATGGCCCCAGTGAGGAACTGGATGGCTCCAAGGATTTTAGGAGGCTTGGTGTTAGCATGTTAGCTCCGCCCAACAGTTACCTAGCAACAGCCAGGTACAACCCTGGCTTGCTATGAAAGGACTGTTTGGCCTCTCTGTTCTCTCTCTCTCCCTCTCCCTTCCTCCCTCTCCCTGTCCCTCTCCCTCCCTCTCTCTTCTCTCTCTGTTCTCTGTCCCCTCTCTTTTTCTGTCTTTACTACCTTCTCATGCCCCCAAATAAACTTCATTTTATACTAGACCCCTCGTTGTCAGTGTATGGCCCGCACCTCAGGGGAGGGTGGGGGGGGGGGGATGCCTCAGCGTGGGCCGGTTAAGGCACTGCCTCCCGCCGCACCAGATCGCATGCTTTCAAACATATCACTTGGCATTCAAGAACATGCATTAAGCATACATGAAGACCCCCTCCTAGCCCGCCTTGCTCTAGATCCCAGGATACCCTAAAGCAGTGGGGTCTGAAGGAAGACATGGGGCAGACCACTCGGGGCACTGACCGGACATTTCTGAGACATGCGACACTCAGCGCTGCTCTCCTACTGGAGGCTGGAAGCTGGATGGATCGTGGGTCACACGGACTTTTCTGGAAGTCCCCATTATGCCTCCTTCCTCCTTCTATGGTTGCACAACAGAAGGTTCGTATAGTTCAGAGGACAAGGGGGGACGACTACACGAAAGAGTTTTTGTTCGTCGTTTGTGGCTGCCCACACTCCCAGGGAAGGCACCAGCAGGGAGTCTGTGTAGAGCCTGCTGTCACTGGGGCGACAGCTATTTCAGAGGCCCTGCTGGTTTTTGAGACTGGCTCTCATGAAGTCTAGGCTGACCTCAGACTAGCTGAGGATGACCTAGAACTCACCTGGCTGTCTTCACCTCCTAAGTGGGGCTGATACAGCAGCTCTGGCTGCGGCAGTCGCCATGACCAGCCAGAAGTCTTAGGAAATAGGACTCTAAGGGACAGTGTTCTTTGGATCTTTCTGAATCAAGGGGCCTTTAAAAGCAATTCAACTGTCACCCACAAAGGCTAATTCCTCCTAAGCCTAAGAGTACAGGATGGGTCTAGGCATCTTGGCAGAGGCAGGATTCCCAGAGTAGCTTACACCTCCCCCGGCTCTAGCCAGCATTCTGGTGCGAGGAGGTTGAAGCCCAGCAGCGGAGGCTGAGCGGGCCTCCTTTCAGACTCAGTCACAAATGGCGTTCCCAGGACACCACAGTGTCTCGCTTCTCTTTTCCCAGGTATCTGAAAGCAGGGCTTGTCTGACGAGCAGATTAGAAAAAGATAGGGGATGTGTCCCGATACTTTAAAGGCAGGGGAGAAAGCCTTGTTGTGAAGAGAAGACAGAACCTGTTTGGTGACTTGTCACTTCAGAGGGAACAGAAACCTCTCCAGGTGGACATTCACGCTCCTCCCCTTTCCTCCTTCCACTCGGCTGCCTTGGCTGGGGACCAGGGCGAGGACAAGGGACCCAGAGAAACAGGGCTGCTGCTCTGCCGGACAGCACCACTATTGGGTGACAGAGTCTGAGAACACGGGGAGCAGTTTAGGGCAAAAATAAGTTTATTAATCTTGCCAGGCCATATCGATAAGGTAGCCAGAGCGGAACAGTGGCCCCATTGTATGTGAATCGCGGCTGGGACAACAGCTGTAGCAGACACACTTTTTTTTTTTTTTTGATAAGAGTAAGTTGTTGTCAAATTTATCTTCTCTTTTCTCCTCTTTAATACACGTTAAAGAGCTGATATCACCTGCATTAAAAAAAAAAAAAAACAACTCACCACTGAATCCTGGGAAAGGTCAGATCCCCATAATCAAAGCCCTGGGGGGGGGGGGGGCTTGGGAAGTCCTTTGGGAAGAACACACTTTTTAGTTTTGTTTTAAATTGATACTAGGGTTTTTGTCTTAGTCAGGGTTTCTATTCCTGCACAAACATCATGACCAAGAAGTAAGTTGGGGAGGAAAGGGTTTATTCAGCGTACACTTCCACATTGCAGTTCATCACTAAAGGAAGTCAGGACTGGAACTCAAGCAGGTCAGGAAGCAGGAGCTGATGCAGAGGCCATGGAGGGATGTTTCTTACTGGCTTGCTTCCCCTGGCTTGCTCAGCCTGCTCTCTTATAGAACCAAAGAGCACCAGCCCAAAGGTGGTACCACCCACAAGGGGCCCTCCCCACTTGATCACTAATTGAGAAAATGCCCCACAGCTGGATCTCATGGAGGCATTTCCTCAACTGAAGCTCCTTTCTCTGTGATAACTCCAGCCTGTGTCAAGTTGACACACAAAACCAGCCAGTACAGGTTTCTATTAGCCTCATTGATTAACTCCATCAAGCTCCTGAGGAAAGCTAGTTCCCAAGCTGGTCCTACCCTGCTCCCCACTAGCTGTGTGTGCAAAGAGTTCTACAATGATAACCCTGCTCCCGGGGCCCTGCCTGCATGTCCCTCCTGTGGCCGAGGAGTCCGTGATCAGTCTCCATGCGCAGCAGAGGCCTTGCTGAGCTCTCCCATTCTCCTCAAGCATTCTTACGAAAGATGTAACCCGGTGAGGAAGAAAGCAAAGATCAAAGGTTCTGCTTATTTCATGAAGATAAGCGTGCGCACTAGGTGGAGGAGGGGGTTGATGTGGTAAAGAGTAGACAAGAAGGGAAGCAGGTGCTCTCATCCAGGGAGTGCCAGGGAGGACACGGGCTTGCAAGAGTCTAATTTGCACATCTGTATAAAGAAAGGTTCCTAAAGGCAGAAGAGAAATTGTTGTTGGTGGTGGTTTTCTGACTTTTTTTTTTTTTTTGGATTTGGTTTTTCGAGACAGGGTTTCTCTGTGTAGCCCTGGCTGTCCTGGAACTCACTCTGTAGACCAGGCTGGCCTTGAACTCAGAAATCCACCTGCCTCTTCCTCCCAGAGTGCTGGGATTACAGGCGTGCGTTACCACTGCTCCGGCTGCTTTTCTGACTTTTACATAGTATGATAGAGTTTCCTAAGAATGAAGAGCTGTTTATAAATGTCACCTGAAGAGACACTGAGACCCTCAGGCTCCACCTTTCCTTTTCATTCCAATCTTGCTTTGAAGTACAACTGGGCTGGAGAGATGGCTCAGTGGTTAAAAGCAATGACTGCTCTTCCAGAGGTCCTGAGTTCAAATCCCAGCAACCACATGGTGGCTCACAACCACCCACAATGAGATCTGATGCCTTCTTCTGGGATGTCTGAAGACAGTGACAGTGTACTCAGATATAATAAATAAATCTTTTTTAAAAACAAAAAAGAAATACGGTCTGTCAGTACTGGGAACTGGATATCATTTAAGAATGTCATCTCAGATAGCCACAGCATGGAAACTACTGCTTTTCAGTAGACAAGACACATTCTTATCAGTCACATCAAGGGGACTTTAATTAGGAGTTTGGGCATAAGTAACAACTAAATAACAGTAATATCATTATAGATTAAATAGAGAGAAAATACGAATAAATAATAGAAAAAGATATAACCCTTTAAGAGGAACTAATATCATGTATATAGTAATACAGTAGCTTATAGATAAGATAGAATTTTGTTTTTCAAAAGTAATTATGAGAATATATTAATATACAGTCAAACTCATTCTACTCACAATAAGATCTTAGAAAAAGATGAAAAGAAACAATCGTCTATAAAGAATGTATAACAGCTGTATCGAGACCTTCAGTTATTAAACACTGTGTGTGGCATCTCCTGGCTCCTCTCAGCAAATCCATCATAAGTAAGAACCAAATTAATTAAACATACTTGAAAAAGCCTAAAGCCCCTCCTAAATTAAGATTTTAAGATGTTCGAGATGACTTTGGGAGGACAAGAGCTCAGCGAGTTGTTAGACCTTGGTTCCAAAGAAAGAAAACCTAGTCATTCGCCGTGTGTAACTTACAAGCTAAGTGGGGTACCATGAATGTGTCCTAATCAATCACTTTGTGTAACTTACAAGCTGTGGGGCACTGTGAAATGTGCCCTTCAATAGCTCTTTTAGAAGTCGGAGTCTCAGGAATACTTGATGGCAAAAGTCTCCAGGCAAAGCGATTGGCTGCTTCCGGGACCCACAGGCAGAAGGGTGTGGCTCTCAGACCAGCCCTTCCCCAGCTAATTTTAGAAGTTTGAGACTCCAGCCTTAAATGGTTTTGATAATAACACTGTGACCACACCTCGGTACAGACAAAATCTGGGAGAAAACTTTGTGCTACATAACTGAGTCTAGTGTTTTCCTTCGAATCAACCCGGACACTGCTCATGGAACACAGCCAATCAGATCATTTTCTTTCCTTTTCTAGCTACCTTGTCATACACAACTAGTGAGGTGACAAAGATTTCAATTTTTCTTTAAATTCTAACAAATGTTAAGTAAAACCAGGAACTATCTTACTTATCTGAAATCAGGAAATATTGCTTTAATTGGGAACAGAGCACACTGAGACGGAAAAAGTCCTCGGGGCTCATGTATCCTTAGCTGACTTCCATAATAGGAAGAATTCTGAGTGTCTCATCACAAAGCTGAGGTGTCTGTTAGAGAAAAGGAAGCGCTCGTATCCTGTAGTTAGATAGTGGTGGCTTCAGAAGTCGATACTTAAGTAATAACGAATGTGCACACTCCTCAAGCTCACGCGGACGTTAGCATAGGTCTGTGTCTATACACGGCAGGCTCATACACACATCTCAGGACTGGATTTTAGGGAGTCAAATGAGACTCAAATTTCTCAAAATTACCACCTTTCCCAAACTCGACCTCATTTTTAACTCTCACAATCCAAAATTACAGTAAATCAAACCCTAACGGGTTCATTTAGATTTTCAGTTAAGAAAATGGGGCAAACAAAATTATGTCAAGAAGCAAACCCTGATCGGTAAGGCGCCATCTTCCACCCTTCAAAAACAAACACGCAACTAGACCTCAAAGTGTATATTGATACTATACAAAAATTTAACAAGCATTTCTTTTGTCTTTATTTTCGAAGAGGAGAGGGAATCCTGAGGATCAGAGCGCCACATGGCTTTCAAGTCCTGCCCATGGGATAAAAGAGCGTCTGGACCAAGTCAAGCCAAGGAGGTCCTCCCAAATGTAAGTCATGGGCCATCTGCAGTCATGGACGCCCATAGGTCCTAATGTTATTACGGGACTCCGGAAAAGGAAATGGCGTGGAGAGGGTGGTAGAGATGTCCTTGCCCTGCTGGCCTCTTGGCTCCACACCGCACTGGGATTGAGGCAGAAGCTTCTTTCCTGAAATGCAGCACTTCGTGCCACCCAACTGCTGTGCTTACAGAACGGGACACCCCAGTGCGGACAAACACATCCCACCCATGGCTCTCACAAGTTCTCCTTCAGTAGCCCGAGTTTGCGCAGAGCCTCGCGCCTGGCTTCCTCGGTGGAGCCCCGGCCGGAGAATTGCACTGTGATGCCCTGCGGCCGGAAGCCCACGGCCCGGGGGAGCGAGCCTGTGCGCTTGCGGGCATCCTGGCTGCCCTCTGTGCGCGGTTCGTATAGGCTGCGGCTGGCGTTCTGGCGCGCCAGCTTGCCTGTCGCTGCGGGGTCTGGCCGGAAGGTGATGGTCTTGCTGGTGGGGACAAAGGAGCTGGGCTCGCTGCGCAGGGCCTCGTGCACGCTTTGGAAGCCGTTGGCCAGCGCCGGAGGCTGCTCCGTCTGCACAGCCCGGGACTGCTGCGCCCTGGCCGGGACTCCAGCACGCAGCGTCCCAGGCTCGCCGGCCATGCCCGCTCTGCCCAGGGTGCGTGCCCCATCCGCAGAGCTACTCCTCTGCTCCTCCGCCTTCTGCCACCGCTCTTCGGATGATGTGTCGCCCGCAGCGATGAAGGACATGCCGTTGATGTTGGCCAGGACCTGGGCCTTGCGCTCCTGAACATTGACAGCCGCTTTGGAGATGGTCTTGTTGAAGTCCTTGCCTGCGCTGTTGGTCACGCTTATGTTGCTGGGGAAGCGATGGACCTTGGGTGCCGGCTGGGCCATGTGTCGGTGCCACACGCCAACATGGTCCCCGTTTCGAGAGGCTAGAGAAGTCGGTGTCCTCCATTCCCCAGGCCTGCCTTCTTTTGAGGGAGATACGGGAGACAGAGCTTCATTTCCCACCAACTTCTCGGAAATTTTCTGAGCAATCACCAGAGGAGTGGGCACGGAACGGGGCAGTTTGGGATGCTCTGCTGGAGGAGAGGGGGGCATCAGCTCCTTTTTTGGGGCAGATGGAGCAGAGACAGGCAGGGAAGGCTGCAGAGGAAACGCCTCAGGACCCCTGGAGTCTAGTGGTGGAAGGGAATTCTCAGCAGCTGGTTTCCTATCTTCAAGAAAGTCCTGTTTTGCAACAGATTGGGCCTCTGAAAAGAGAAGAGAGACCTCATAAGTTTTTGCCCCATTAAAAGTAGACGCATGTTCCCACACTACTCCAAACCTCTACAATGTCTGATCAAAATGCTGGGCCTGCTGCACGGACTACAGAGGAAACAGTCCATTTATTCTCTGGGCCATACATTCAGGACCAACAGATTCCTGACAGGGTGGTGACTATCTACAGCCAGAAACATCCAGTTAGGAAGCAGCCTGGAAAGGTATGCTTCTGAGGATACATCACCCTGGGGGCGTGTGATTCCCCCAGGAGTGAAGCAAAGGCCACCTCATCAGGGGAGCAATGTTTCTGTACAAAGGAGAGGGGCGTCCACCTTGAATCCTAGCACTGAAGAGGCAGAGGCAGGTGGATCTCTGCGAGTCTGAGGCCACCCTGGTCTACACAGTGAGTCCCAGGATTACCAGGATTATATAAAGAGACCCTGCCTCAAACAAAACAAAACAACACCCCCCCCCCCGAAAAAAAAACCCAAAATCAGAAAAGCTATGGAAATAGGTTAAAGAACTCCTGGGCACAAGTGCTAAATTTTCCAAACCTGTTTTCTTTGGTGTGATTATGTGATCTAATCTTTTTAAAGGATCAGTAGGTTCAAATTACCTCAGGAACTATGCTTCAATGCAGAAGTGCAATAGAAATGCAAAATTCAACGTTTCTTCCCTCAAGGGCTGGCTGCAAACCCTGCTCTCTTTTTATATGGAATCTGTGCGATGGTAGATTCTGAGAAGTCGCTTGCAAGCGAAGACTGGTGGCTACACTGTGATGTCGGCACATAAGGGACAAGGGAGCCACAGTCTGGCCAGGGCTGTCCGGTGAGACCTTGTCTAACGAAGAAACCCCTCTCTCCCAGGACCTTATGAGGAACTCCAGTGTTGATACTCCGCCCATACGCACGTGTTCTCTCTCCTCTTTCTTGTCCTGCATGTCCTACGTGTCTCCTTCCCTTACTTTTAAAATAAGTTCCCATCAGCAAATAAAAGCTGTAAGAAACTTTCACTGACCATTTCCTTCCGGTTCTACCTCATAACTCATTGGGCACAAGCTTATCTCTTGGTTGACGCTGCCCAGTGCCAACTCGAACCTTCTCTGCCCTTTCTTGACTGCCTCAGAGAACCATGTGTTAGAAATAGGATGTAATCTTGCAGCACAAATCAAGTGTGCCCCCAACACACACACACACACACACACACACACACACACACATCTATTTGCTCATTTGGTCTGTCTTCTCTCTTTTTCCTCCCTCCCTCCCTCCCTCCCTCCCTCCCTCCCTCCCTCCCTCCCTCCCTCCCTCCCAGCGGTCCCTTGCTGGAGAGACTCCCTTCAAGAAGCTTGGAAGCTTTGAGAGCGTCTGTACCCGAACAGCACAGGCAAAACGGAGCAGGAAGTGTGAACGTGTCTGGAGCGCTCCACCAAACTAAGTCAAAGGTGTGGGGACCTGTGCACTCCAGCCCACCTGCGACTTGAGGAACATCTGGAAGGCTCTCCGTGTCCCTGGTCGCAGGTGCTGGTTGTACTAAATCGATGACATCTTCGGGCTCAGAGTGGCTGGAAGGGCTCTCTTCCACAGACTGTGGAGAGTGGCAGTGAATGCCACTGTCACACAGGGCCGGCTCGTCCAGGTCGTCGTCGTATTCCAGGGCATCGAGAGTCTCTTCAAAGAACAGGATGACATCCTTCTCCTCGTGCGTGAGGTGCTTCAGGCTCTCGTCATCCTGCACATAAGTGACAAACAGCAGTGATGTCAGCAAAGAGAAAGTCACGAAAAGTACCTAGCCAAGGGTAGACTTCCCTGTAGTTATCCCACCCCTCTGACAAGTAACGTATAAGTCCTTCACTGCTATACCTCATGAAAAAAAGATATTATCAAGAGATGCAGATCCGGGTGTGGTGGCGCACACCTGTGATCCCAGAACTTGGGAGGCAGAGGCAGGTGGATTTCTCAGTTGGGAGGCCAGCCTGGTCTACAAACAAACAAAAAACTAAATTGTCTATATGAAGGCTTACATGTTTTCTTGCATCCCACAGGGAGTTATTGTAACCAAAATGTCAGGTGCCATTTTGACCCTATGATGCCCAGAATACACAGTGTCTAAGAAACCCAGCATATGACTGTATGTCTGTACGTGGCAGGAGAAAAGGCTCAGTGGTTAAGGACACTTTTGGGTCTTGTGGAGGATGTAGGTCTGGTTCCTAGCACTAACATGGTGGCTTCCAACCATCTATAACTTAGTTCTAGGGGAGCTGATGCCCTCTCCTGACCTCTGTGAGCACCAGGCACACATGTGGTGCATGGACATACATGCAGGCAAAACACTTATATACATAAGATAAAATAAAGACACACACACACACACACACACACACACACACACACACTGGTGGGGACATCTGAGTGTCATAATGCACAGCCTGCCTCCTCTCTTCACCAGGCTGGCCTGCCTGGTCCCCACACCCCACACAGGCCATTCTCAGTCACTCTATGATAGTTCTCACCCTTGTCTATTTTCTTCTGTTCAGATAAGGTCTCTCTGTGTGGCAGTCCTGGAACTTGCTATGTAGACCAGGTTGGCCTTGAACTCACAGACATCCTCCTGCCTCCACTTCCCTCCTAAGTGCTGGGATTAAAGGCATGTGCCACCAAGCCCAGCTCACGTGTTGTTTCAACAAAAGCGTTGCAAGTCTGAAATCATCAGGGCTCTTGGCACAATAAAGATCCCTCTAGTTAAGTTTCACCCAATATAGATTCTGTCAGGGTGCCACGGCAGAGGTAACAGCGCCCAGGCGTTGGACCCCCCCCTGCTGAGGCACAAAGTCTAGAGAAATAAATGCTTGCTCTCTCGCCTACTGTGACCTTGATGCAGGGCATCTCAGTGGGGTGATGTGTGTGTGTGTGTGTGTTTGGGGGCATGTGTGAACATGAGTGCAGAGCCCACTGAGGCCAGAAGAGGACCCTGAACCCCCTGGAGCTACAGTTATAGGCGGCTGTGAGCTGCCTGCTGTGGATGCTGAGAACGGAGACCCACCCAGTAGCAGCGAGAATTTTTATTTTTTAACCTAACTATGTCATGTGGATACGCTTTTGCTTTAATCCTAGGTGTGGGCTAGGAGGCTGCTTCAGTTTGTCCACAGCCACTAACTTTAACTGCCTCGAGCTCTAGTGGGGGCATGATTTTTGCCAACTGCAGACAGTTTAATTCTGGGGACCCTGAGGGGATGAATGTCAGAGCCCCAGGAGGGCGAGAGGTGCTCAGAAGAAGAGCTGCTCACCCCGCTGCTGCCTTGTCAAGTGTTTGAGAGCAAAGAGACCAGAAGTAGCTGAAGACATCCTGATGATGATGATGGACTTGCCCCCAGGAACCTGGCACCCTAATTTGTAGGAAGCAGTCTATTTTGTTGGCTGAAAGATGTCTATACGGCCCCTTTCCCCTCTATCTTCTCTCTCCAACCTAGTGTTGGGGAATTGGAAGGCATTAGGGTGGAATATGGGTTGGAAGGGAGGAGGTATAAAAACTTAATAATAATAATAATGATAATTAAAACAAAACAAACAACCACGCCAACACCCAGTCCTCTGTGACACCAGTATGCACTTGAACCGTGATTCTCTCTCCAGTCCTATGCCTGACTCTTAGAGTCTCCTTTGGTTATGCAGTAGAACTGGAATTGCATCAGCCCTGCTCAGAGTCCAGCTCGAGAATAGAGAGCTGGCCCGGGATGTCCGAGGCCCTGAGTTCTATCCTCAGCTCTATAAAATAAGAATTAACATAAAAGGTTCGAAGGCAAGGTCCTAAAATGGACCTCCGGCTTAAGACACGTTCCAACTTTCCACAAGAAGAGGACAAAGTCAGAAAGGACTCTACGGGGGCTGGAGAGACAGCTCAGCGCTTAGAGCACTTGTTCTTGCCGAGGTCCTGGGTTTAATTCCCAGCTCCCACATGGTGGCTCGAAGCCATTTGTAACTCCAGTTCCAGGGGATCCAATTCCTCCTTCTGACCTCCACAAGCAGCAGGCGCGTATGTGGTGTACAAACACACACGCAGGCAAAACAGTGGTATACATCAGAGAACAAAAGGATGGACTCTAAGACTGGTGTCTAATCCAACTTAAAAGCAGGCAGTCCCAACGTGAGGTGAGGTGGCATCTGGAAAACAGTCTTAGGAGGATGCTCCCCACACGCCTGCTCACGTCTGTATGGATGGACCTGGCACGACTTTCCAAGGGTCTTACGAGTACTTCACCAAGGCGCCAACCCTAGTGAAACTAAGTTCTTTGCTTACCTTCTCTTTGCCCTGCCTAATCCTGTTCTAGCAAGTACTGACAGACCTTGCAGAGGCTGCCTGCGTCTTGTGCAATATGCCTGGGAGTTCTTCAACCACCCCCCCCCTCTCTTTTTCTTCTGCTAATCGCACAATGTGAGACACAAATCGGCCCCAGCCCATCTGCTCAGAGATGAGACCCCCCCAGTCACTCAGACCCGTGCATCCTCAACCTGAGGGCATTCTCTCCAGGGTAGGGCCTGAGTGAACTGTAACCAGACTGGCCTGGAGACCTGGACCCTGCAAGGTCAAACGTGCCGTGGATTTAGTGTTACCTCACTTCTAAGACTTGAAGCTTCCTCCCAGTGCACCTGGACTCTGTGCATGCCCGGGAGTGGAAAGAAGGCGAGGCAGTGGAGTAAGGGGTGCTTGGTACTAGGTCAAGATGGCTCCCATCTACTCCTCCTGTTCTGGGGAGATGCTAAACACTGCATCAGGGGTGTAAAAGGAAGAATTCTTGGACCCGAGGGAGAAGCTGGGCAGGGAGAGGCGTGACACTGAGATGTATCCAGAGTCAGAAAGGAAATTACGACCAGGAGAGTGGAGCCAGGCATGGAAGGTGACTGAGAACGGGCACAGGATTTCTCTGGAGGAGAAGAAAATGTTCCAGAATTGACTGGTGATCTCCGGACACTCACAGAAACCATTCATTTTAACTGACACATGAAACATAAAAATTGTGCATATTTGTGGGTGGTCCCACGTGATCCCGATAGATGCATCTTTAAACATTTTCTGCTATGGTGAAAACTTTCAAAATCTTTTCTTCCAAAGTTTCACAAGACACTGTGGCTGTCAACAGTTGGCTGTACAATAACATAACATAACATAGCAGAACTTGTTTCTAGCTGACTGTGACTTAGTACCACTGATATCTCTCTGCTCATTCCTACCCTGCCCAGCCCCCAGTTACCACATCTCTGCCTGCAATGTCTATGAGGTCAGCATCTTTTTTTTTTCAAAAGCTGTTTTCTTTTACTTTATGTATATGGCTGTTTTGCCTGTAGGTGTGTCTCTCTGCACCATGCACATGTCTGGTGCCCACGGAGGCCTCAGGGGGTGTAGGATCCCCTGGACTGGAGTCTCAGATGGTTGTGAGCTACCACATGGGTGCAGGAACCAAACCTGGGTCCTCTGTAAGAGCAGCCAGTGCTCCTAACCACTGAGGTGCCTCTGCGATCACGTGCTGCGGTATGCTCTGGAGACAGGCACTGTTGAAGCTTCCGCTCTGTTCTCCAGAAAGCTGTGACTATTTCGTGCTGGTGGTGTTTCAGGTGCACTTTAGATTGTTACTAGACACTGGACAGGATAAAAAATGTTCTAAAAATGGCAGCTGTTGACTGCACAACTCTGTAAATATATTAAAAATTGTTACACGGCACACTTTAGGTGAGTGAGCTTTGAAGAGCGTGAGTTGCATTTCAATTTTTAAAAGCAGACATCCATGTGGAGGAGAACACACAGACGCCACAGTGACCTCCCTGGGGCCTGGCTGGCTTGGAAGTAGTGTTTGATAATGGAATCACATAGGAAATTAATACAAATATAAATGTCATACTTATTGGGACAGTGAGTTATTTTAAAAAGTAAGTTTGTCTGCATTAATCAGGAAGGTTATATGCTGGCAGGAAAGATTTGTTGTTATTGTTTGTTTTTTACAAACTCCCTTTCCATAAATATTATTGTTCTTGTTATTATTATTATTACGTTTTTTTCTCTATGTAGCCTTGGTTGTCCTGGAACTCACTCTGTAGACCAGGCTCGCCTTGCACAGAGATCCACCTGCCTCTGCTTCCTGAGTGCTGGGATTAAATGCGCGCACCACCACCGGTATGTAATTTTTAATGTACTAATCTTCAGGTGCTAAAAATACTGTCTAAAAAAAAAATCTCTCACTTATTCTTGGCCCAGCGCGGCAACCTCAGGTAATGTGTGCAAGTCTCTGAGGGAAACTGCCTCAAAATATGTGAAGCAATCTGCCTCTCCCCCACGTGTGTGTTAATGGGTTTTAAAGAAATAATTTATAAACTAATTTTCAAATCAGAAAACTCCAAGTGCTAAGAACACTGGGCAGTAAGAGCACACACTGAACAAGCCTCCCACAAAGAGCAAAGCCTTAAAAATGATCGCTACTTGCCACTGTAAAATAGCAGAAAAAAGAATTTTCTAGTCTAATTCAGACCGAGGGGACAGCCGGGCGGTGGTGGCGCACGCCTGTAATCCTAGCACTCTGGGAGGCAGAGGCAGGCGGATTTCTGAGTTCGAGGCCAGCCTGGTCTACAGAGTGAGCTCCAGGACAACCAGGGCTACACAGAGAAACCCTGTCTCAAAAAAACCAAATCCAAAAAAAAAAAAAAAAAAAAAAAAAAACCACCTCCAAAAAAAAAAAAAAAAACCCCAAAACAAACCAAAGGGACACCCAAATAAAAGCAGATGACAGCAAGAAATGTCACAATGAAACCCATCGAAACCCATCACTTAAGGGATGGAGAGATGGCTCAGCAGTTAAGAGCACTGACTGATTTTCTGAAGGTCTTGAGTTCAAATCCCAGCAACCACATGGTGGCTCACAACCATCCGTAATGAGATCTGACCGGCCTCTTCTGGGGTGTCTGTAGACAGCTACAGTATACTTATATATAACAAACAAACAAACAAACAAACAAATAAATCCATCTTAAAAAAAAGAAAAAGAGACAAAAAAAAAACAAAAACAAAAACAAAACACCCAGGCATGGTGGCGCACACCTGTAATCCCAGCACTTGGGAGGCAGAAGCAGGCAGATTTCTGAGTTCGAGGCCAGCCTGGTCTACAGAGTGAGTTCCAGGACAGCCAGGACTATACAGAGAAACCCTGTCTCGAAAAAACCAAAATAAAATAAAAGAAAAGAAAAGAAAAGAATAAGAATAAGAAGAATAAGAATGTACAAAGGAACCAGAAAGACCAAAGAAAAGAAGAAAGTCCATTTGTAAAAACAAGGACAACCAGAGCCTGCTGGGGTGCCACTTGCCTGTGACCCAGCACTGGGGCTGAAGCAGGAGGATGGTGGGAAGTTTGAGGCCAGCGTGGGCTACATGTAGCCATTTCTGTGCTAGCCTGGGCTGCGTGGCAAGTCTCATTCACAAGCCGGCAAGCAAGCTAACAAGCAGCGGCGACCAAACATGTTTTGGAAGAAGACCTGAACCCAGGCTCTTCACTGCTTGGCCCCAGGTAGACGACCAAGGGCATTTTGTCTTCTTGGTGGGTTCTGATTTGATGATCGAATGTTCTTTTTCTTTTCTCTAAGATTTATTTATTTATTTATTTTTATTTTCTTTTGTTTTTCCGAGACAGGGTTTCTCTGTATAGCCCTGGCTGTCCTAGAACTCACTCTGTAGACCAGGCTGGCCTTGAACTCAGAAATCCACCTGCCTCTGCCTCCCAAGTGCTGGGATCAAAGGCGTGCGCCACCACTGCCCAGCCCAAGATTTATTTTTATTTTATGTATATGGGTGTTTTTTCTGCATTTACACCACATGCCTAGTGCCTAGGACACCAGTAAAGATTGTTGGATCCCCTAAAACTGGAGTTACAGAGAGCTGTGAGCTGCTAGGTGGGTGCTGGGAACTGAACCCAGGTCCTCTGGAAGAGCAGCCAGTGCTTTTAACCGCTGAGCCGTCTCTCCAGCCAGATCACAGATCACATGTTCTCAAAGAAACCAAAGACCTGTTTGACAGTTGAGCAATGCTTTACTGATTTAATTATGTGAACTGATGCCAAAACGGAATAAAGGCAGAGAGATGACTTGAAGCTTAAATGTTGTGCTGTCTCTGGCAACCTCGGCAGAGTCACCATAGTACACATGGTATTTCCCTGTGGCAGAACAACGGTTCAATTATGCTTATTTCTAACTAGACACTGTTGTAATTTTTGTCTTTTCTTTTTTCTTTTGCTGTGGCTAACTTCAACCCATACTTCTGTCAAAGGGACACAAACAGACCAGCAAAGAATGAAGTCTGTGTACAGTTTTGATTACAGAACTGACGGGGAATAGCTTCAAAGGCTTACAAACTGGGTTCGGTGGCTTTAAACTTCTTTAAACTGGCCACAGAGCCCTTGATCTCAAATGTGTCTGATGTTCGGAGAGCCTTATAAGCGGTGCCACACTGCCCAGCTTGATGTGATTGAGAATAAAATCAAGTTTCATTCAGTCCTTGTACATAATAGGTGTTTACTAATGCCCAACGAATTAAATAGAAGCTCTTTGGCTGTGTCTTCATAGCTCTTTAGACCAGAAGTTTCTGGTCTGGTTCAGGGAAGAAGGCAGCCCAGGGTCACTTACGAACCGGCCTGCATATCCCATCTTACCTCTTGAAATCACAAAGCAAAGGGCTTGTCACAATCCTGGAGCACTGTGGACACTTGTGCCTAACGCCACCCCAGGGAGAGCAGTCCCCGCAGCTCAACAGCCCCCGCTCCGTGGCTAAGGGGCATGCACGTGGGTGGATCTGTGACTGTAGGTCATAAAGTCCAGGAGTTGGCGAGATTCATGAGAGCTCCCTGAATATTAAATTTTAAAACCTTGCCAGAGTATCTGGATGACTGTTTTTGCCCAAGTCATAGGGGAAAATGATGAGGAAGTATTGTGGGGTGCCGGGCACCCTCAAGGAATTAGGCATAGATTAGGGTTAAATTCTTTAGGAATCAACTCTGTGAAGACCTCTCTACTCTTTCCAACCTACCTTTCAAAATCCCATTATCTCTAACGGATACTCCAATGTGTCCTGGGGCAGATCAGGCTTTAAAAACACATCAAGAATAAGAACTCAAGAGTGTGGCAGCACACGCTTTTAATGCTTTTAATCTCAGCACTTGCTTTTAATCTCACCACTTGCGAGGCAGAGCCAGAAAGATCTCTGGGAGTTCAAGGTCAGCCTGGTGTACAAAGCAAGTCCTAGGGCAGCCAGGGCTGTTACACAGAGAAACCCTATCTCAAAAAAAACAAAACAAAACAACAACAACAACAAAAAAAAAAAAAAAACTCAAGACTATGTGGTTATGCTTCTAGAGGGATGCTTCATGAAGTGACTTAGTATGCCTGCCATCCATGAGAACAGGTGGTCTACCATCCCAAGATGTCTTTTGGAAGCACTGGGGGGAAAAGGGCGGTGTCTGAAAAAAACAAATCTTTCAAAAGACCTACCGGTCTCAGGTTTGTTAGTGCCACATAAGGGTGTGTGGATCAGAAAGTCTGGGCTTTGTAAAGTCCTTGAGTCTGTCCGAAAGGAAGCCGTCTTTATTCCGTGGGATGGCTCCCCTGCCCCGGCCTGGGTGATCAGTGCCTTTGGGCATGGTCCTTTCTGGGGCTAAGTTTCCCTAAGTTATTATCTGTGGCCATAGATTCGCTCCACTGCCACGTGCAGAATTTACGATGATTAAAAAGAAAATGCCAGTCCACAGAGAAGTATTCCAAGACATCCAACATGGCTTCGTAAGCTATTCCCCCAACCAACCAGCCTAAGCACTGGACAGCTTTAAGGAGAGCATCCACTCACCATGGTGAAGCTTCTGGACCGAGAACTGCTGCACCGGCTCTCCAGACTGCCACCTCTGCTCACGTCACTGAGCCCGCAGCTGGGCGACATGTCGGAGTCCATCTCCAGAGACTCCGGTTTCTGCTGGTTCCCAGGCATCCCCACACAAAGCTGGCACTAGCTAGCTCACAGGAAACAGGGTAGAAGCCAGGGTCCCATTCTGAGGCAGGGAAGGAGGTCTTCTAGGGAAATAAAACACGTAGCAGCAGTTAGTGACCTGAACCGTGCCCGGTCCTCCAAAGTAGATGGTTAGCCACATACACGGACGAGAGGAATTAATGTTGAAAATGTCTGTCTTATCAAAAGCAATCTACAGAGTCAAGGCAATCACACCAAAATTCCAATACCAGTCTTTTTTTTTGTTTGTTTTTAACAGAAGTAGAAAAAAATCTTAAATTGCACCTAAAAACACAAAGTAGCTCAGATAAGCAAATGAGGGTATGCTGGGCCTAGGGAGAAGGCTTCGTGGATAAGAGGGCCTGAGGAGCAAACAGGAGGGCTTGAGTTTGAAACCCTAGCAGTAAGTAACAACAACAACAACAAGCCAGGCACTTGTAACTCTAGTGCAATGATGTGTGTGTTGGGGGTCAGGAGGAAACAGGTTGATCACCGGGGCTCAGTGGCCCAAGTTCAGAAAGAATCTGTCTCATGACAGAAGGGGATAGAGCAGGACACCCAGTGTCCTCTGGTCCCCACACTCGCACAGATAGCCCATTCCACAATTATTAATGCTGAATGTATCACCATATCTGATTCCAACTCATATTACAAAGCCAATATGGTAGTGACACAAAAACAGACATAGAGATCAATCGGACAGTATGTAAGATCCAAACATAAACCCAGTGAGTTTTGAGAAAAACACAAACATTTATTTATTTGTTTATTCATGTGTATACATACATACATACACATACCATATATACACATATACATACATACATACATACACATATACATATATATGACAAGACATCCTTCTTCTTTAACAGACAGTGCTGGGAAAACTAAACATCCACATACAGAAAACCGAAACTAGATCCTTCTCTCTGACCCCGCAGGAAAAATAACCCCTAGACCTTAAGGTAAGACCCCGAAAACTCTGACGCTGAGAGGAAGACATTTAAAACAGGTATAGCTAAGAACTTTCTCAACAGGATACTTGTCAACAGGTGACAAGTGGAACATCATGGAATGACAAGAGGAAACAGATAACGGGGGATTGGAGAGCCCGCAGATTGGAGACGACTGTTGCTAGCTGTTCATCGACAGACGATTAATATCTAGACAATCAACCCAACAAGCCGGGCACAGTGACACAAGCTTTCAATCCCAGCACTCGGGAGGCAGAGTCAGGTGATTTCTGAGTTTGGGGTCAGCCTGGTCTGCACAGTGAGTTCTAAGCCAGTCAAGGCTCCAGAGTCAGGCCTGGTCTCAAACAACAAACAAATGAAAAGCTATTCAGAAACCTAAACAGAACAATACACCCAATCCAAAAACAAAAAACAAAACAAAAACAATCCGAAAGAACCCAAAAAAAAAACTGACCTATGTAACTGTACAGAGGTCTCCCAAGAAGAGACATAAATGGCCAATAAATATTTTTAGACATGTTCAACACCCTCAGCCGCCAAGGGACTGAAAATTAAAACCATACTGAGATTCTATCTTACCCCAACTGGAATAGTGGTAACCCAGAAAACAAATGACGACACCTCCTGGCAAGGACAAGGAGAAAGAGGGACCTTTATCCACTGTAGATGAGAGGCTAAACTTACCTTGGGAATCAGTGTGTGTGTGTGTGTGTGTGTGTGTGTGTTCTCAAAACATCGAAGACAATCCTTCCTACTGTGCGGCCCAGCTGGGCCACTTCTAGGCAAACACCCAAAAGATTTAGGACTTGTTGCAGTAATGTTCTGCACTGCTGATAGTCACGGATCTAGTCACAGAGGCTAGGAAACTGAATCTGACTGTATGTCCATCTACAGAAGTGGATAAGGAAAATACAGTACACACACACACACACACACACTAAGAACATATAGATATTTTTTGAGAGAGGGTTTTACCGTGTAGCCCTGGTTAACTGATAATTTGCTTGTAGACCAGGCTAGCCTCGAACTCATGGAGATCCATCTACCTCTGCCTCCTGAGTGTTGGGATTAGAGTCGCGCACCCACCATGTCTGAATGACTTTTATGAAGAAATGGAAGTCTTACAAATGATACCATTGCTGGGACTTGGTAAAGTCTGGTTATCTTTCGCCCTGAGGGTCTCAAACTCTTAGGCTCTGGTACACCCTCAGACTCTCCTGGCCTATCATCCTGAGCCACCACAAACCAGGCTCCTTTTCCAGCTCACTGCACTTGGGGACCAGAGCTAAGATGGTCAGAAGGATGAACGACATCTTTAAACCTGAAAGGGTGTCTGAAGCCCAAAGATCCTGAAGTTCTACGGAAGGTGGAAAATCCTGAGGGTGACCCTAGCCAGGAGGTCATGTCCATGTGACGTCCAGGAGCAAAGGCAGCCACGGTTAAGAGCTTACTGCTCTCCCACAGACACTAAGTTTGGATCCTGGCATCCACACCAGGTGGGTCACAACAGGCTAAACTCTAGGTCCAGAGGGTACAATGACCTCTGGCCTTTGTGGGCACTCACACATACATTGTGCACATAAACACAGGCACACACAAATACACAGTTAAAAACATTTTTAAAAAAGTGTTGCTCATGCATGCATATGTACCTGAACGCATACAAACATACACACAGACACAGACACACACAACTTTTTTTTAAAGTGCCAGACCAGGCATGGTGTCACATACAGGCGAGTCTCTGAGTTCAAGGACAGCTACATCTGCAGCAGGAGTTTCTAGGCAGCCAGGATCACTCAGAGAAATCTGTCTTGAAAAATCAAAAAGAGAAAATGTGACCCTGTAAGGTAGTTCGTTTTCTGACTTTCTTAGCAGAAGACCTAGCTCAGCTCCCTAAACACCAAATGAGTTCAGTAAAATATTCTAGAAGATCACAGAGACGACGACGAAGAGGACATGCCTCCAGCTGACTGATTTAACAGACACAGCCATTTGTGGAGACAGTCAATCAATATAGACCCTCTGCAAGGGGACTTGCTCAGTTGGCTGAGTGTGGCAAGAATCTAAGAATGGATTTAAAGACAGACAGACCCCCTACCCCATTCCTCTTCCTGTTTTCAGTGATTAAGGCCAGGTCAATTCAAGGGCAAGGATACCAAGGAAACCAGAAGAGTGAACACACTCGGCTTCTAGAAGATTCCATTTCATCCAATAGTGTGAGGAACGATTCAAAGTGTCCAAAGCCATAAGTCAAGCGTGTGTGTGTGTGTGTGTGTAGCACAAGTTGGAAGCCAGTTTAAACCATACGACAAGACCCTGTCTCAAAACAAAAAATAACAAGGGTAGATGTGGTGGCCCATGCCTGTAGTCCCAGCACTTGGAAGGCCGAGGCAGGAGGACCAGAAGTTCAAGGCCCACCTTCACAGTGAATTGAGGGGCAGCCTGGGCTATATACGAACCTATCTCAAAACCCCTAACCAAACCCACCACAACAAAAGTCAAAGGTTTCGAAAACCACTCAATAACAACTTGTGACCTTAAACAGTAACACAACTATATAAATATCTAAATGACTAATCGCATGAAAGTCAGGCTTTCAGATAGATACACAAGGTCGAACTCCAATGTGGTTAAGTCTCAAAAACGTCCAACATGTAGCATGCATCTGGTCTAAAGGCACTGCGGACCCATGCAGAGTGCTGACGGCAGGGGCCGTGCGAGCAGCCCAGCCCAGCAAAGGTAAGGAGATGCAAGCGGTTCAGCTAAGGATGGCTGGAGTCAGGCTAAGAGCCAGCCCATGCAGTGCAGGCAGGCTAATTCTTGCATCCTTCCTGTGGCTCCCACCCACTGACTCAGCTCAAACTGGGTCCTGACCTGCGGTGAATCACAGTCTAAGGAAAGGGGAGGGGCTTTCGCCAGCCTTCCCCAGGAGTCAGCAAGGTGAGGGCGTGCAGGATAGGAAGTGCTGATTCACCCACACAGTTCAGAGCTCCCCAGCCTGTGGGAAGGCTCTGGAACCGTGCCCGTCTGGGCAGGGATGGCAGCAGGCAGTAGCACGTGAGCCCTCACGATGTGGCGCGGAGGTGGTGACTTACCGCCATGCACTTCCAGGGGACGCCTTTTGCATGTGTTGCTGTAACTTTAAGAGCTAAGGAACGGTGCATCGAGGTTCCGAATTTTGTGTATGAGGAAGCTAAGCAAGGGTCTTCTAGGAGGCCAAGGTGTCGGAAGGGAACAGTTCCCACATGGCTCCACTGTGATCTAAAGGAGTAAGCAAAGGGACAACCTCCATCTAGCCTGGAATAACGGGACACCAGGAGACGGACCGTGAGCTGCCGCAGACAGGACGGACAGCGCTGAACACGGCCATAGGTCCATGAGGGTCATCACCACTTGGGAATATCTCCTGTCCTGGTCCACTCTAGGGTCTCTCTGCAGTAAGGGAGGCTAGGGTGAGAAGAAGGGCCTAAGAAACCGCCTCTTTCTCGGGGTCGCAGGGGTGGAAAGCATGCTTTGGGAAAAACTCAAAGACCAGAAATACAACCAGGTCCCCAATCAATGTCTTTGGAGTTTCCCGGTGTTTACATCCATTATTTATTCGAAGCACCAGTTTATCCTTTGAGCAAGGCAAACAAGGCCAAGGCCATTCATCATCATCGTAGGCGTCTGCATCTGCCCAGCATGGTTTAGTCTGGAGGACAGCAGCCAGCTCAGGGGAAAAGTCCAATAGTTATTGAGCTAGGAATGTAGAGAGGCAAGGGACACCCCTACCCCCTCACCGGGCTGTAGCGGAGTTTTCTTGATTTAAAAAAAAAAAAAAGCATCTAATTTTCTTCTTACTGGAACATTTCACAAGGCTGTTGCATGCTCTAGAGGGCAAGCCTGACTACTGACTACCTTCCTCACACCACAATAGCCAGTGGGACACACAACAACCCAAGCGACTGTGCCTTGCCATTTGCAACGAACTCTTCTTGCAAAGGCCCATTCACAGGCACAAAACTCTGAAGACACCGCTGGCTCCTCCTGCCTCCTAACGCTCATATCCAGCCAGCCCCGCTCATAGAGTCTCCTTCCTTCCAACAGCAACACGCCCATTTCTTCCTGGCCCCCACCCACCGCTGCCCATGCTGGCCCACTGCCAACCTGCTATGCCCGTCTTGATGTTTACCCATCTTCCTGTCTTTCCTATACTTTCCTGGCACTATCACACCGGATCATACTATTTGGAGGTTACGACTCTGGTAAAGCGATCAACTCTAAACTCCTCCCTTTAGACTTCACCGTCAACCAGACTGCAGAAGACTCCAGCAACATGGTTAAAGATGTGATCTAAGCAGTGTTTACACTATAGGATACCAGGATAAAGCTACCTCATAATATACATTCCATCGACCAGGTATGGTGGCGTTCCCCTATAACCTCAGTACTCAGGAGGCTGAGATAGAAGGCAGGGGAATGCAAGGCCATCTGGAGCTAACTACCCAGATCCTGTCTACACTCGACAAACATTCTTTTCATTTTCTATAGAGAAGTGAACACGGTTGACATACTGGGTCACAAAGCAAGTCTTAGCACAATTCTGTTCTGATGTTAAGAAACTCTTTCGACAATATAACTGTATTACAAGTCAACAAACATAACTAGGAGAATCCATCCATACAGCTGTAAGAACTGAGTCCTCGGGTTGGAGAGATGATTCAGCTGTCAACGGTGCTAGCTGCTCTTCTGAAAGACCTCAGTTCAGTTCTCAGGTCCCATGTTGAACTCCGGCTCTTGAGGATCCGATGTCCTTTCCTGACCTAAGAGGATGGACACACACACACACACACACACACACACACACACACACGGAATATACATAAACATACATAAAGTCATTATTTACAAAAAGCCTTAAAAACTCAGTTCTAGCCAGGCGGTGGTGGTGGCGCCTATAATTCCAGCACTTGGGAGGCAGAGGCAGGTGGATTTCTGAGTTCGAGGCCAGCCTGGTCTACAGAGTGAGTTTCAGGACAGCCAGGGCTATACAGAGAAATCCTGTCTCAAAAAACCAAATCCATAAAAACAAAATAAAACAAAACAAACCCAACCCCCCCAAAAAACCCCAAAAAACAAACAAAAAACAAAAACGCAGTTCTAGATAACTCTTGGAAACTACTTATATTAGAAAGTATTTTGAGCTATATGGCAAGAGGGAAGTTTGAAACAGTCCTAGGATGCAGTCAACAATTGTGATGTCAGAAAAGGAAGCAGAAACAGATGAACCGAATTCACCCCAACTTAAGCTGAACAAAACCAAACTAAACAGAGCAGATGACAGAAAAGACATGAAGACAGAGAACTCAGATATAAATAAACAGAAAAACTCCTTCTGACCAGAGCGGGATCCTTGGGTGACCTCAGCCCTTTCTTCCCCCATCCTCGGGGATTTTGAGAACAGGTCTCCTCAAAACTAGGACACAAAATAACATAGCAATAAATAAATAAATAATAATGATCTTTAACTTGGTCCTGAAAAATCTCAATACAATGACATAATGACCATTATGACTTTTTAAAAGAGATTTTTTCCCCCTTGACCTTCAAGGACATTAAAATGCAAGCGTTTCACAGTGGGAAGCATTTAGAATGCTCCCAGCTGATTACCATGAGTGGGCTTTCCATATGGTGAAAGTCGGTGAGAAGAACAGAGCCAAGCAGCACAGAGTGGCCATTGCGGGCCCTTGGGCAGTGGCCCTGACAACATCTGTTCCCAGGAACAGGCACCCGAGTGGCTTCTGTGTGGCAGGCATCTTGGTTTTACAGCAAGACGGAAACCCTACGTTCCCAGTCTCTATTTGGCTGTGTTAATTTCTCTGTGTGTGAAGTTAATGTGTGTTAACAAGAATGAGTTTTATGACATGGAGTTTACAAAAAGCAGCAGCAGTGACACTGTGCTGACCACTTTAGTGAATCAAATCTTTGGGTTTGTTTGTGTTTCTTTTTTCTTTTTTTTTTGTTATTTTGGTTTTTTGGTTTTTTCGAGACAGGGTTTCTCTGTATAGCCCTGGCTGTCCTGGAACTCACTCTGTAGACCAGGCTGGCCTCGAACTCAGAAATCCACTTGCCTCTGCCTCCCAGAGTGCTGGGATTACAGGCGTGCGCCACCACTGCCCGGCGTTTGTTTGTTTTTTAAGACAGGGTTTCTCTGCACAGCTCTGGCTGCCCTGGCCAGGTACTCCATCTGTTGACCAGGCTGGCCTGGCACTCTGAGTGACCCACTTGCCTATTCCTCCCCAGTGCTGGGACGCAAGGCATTCGGTCACCATCTCCCGGAGGCTAATCTAGTCTCTACAGAAAACTGACTCCCAATACCCTTTTCCATTATTCAAAAACATTTGAAGAATTAAAAATATTCTTAGCCATTCTTAGTTTATTTTCCTTTCCATTAAAAATAAATTATAAGCCACACCCACAAAGCACCTTTACTTAAGTCGTCACAGGACACTGGTTAGCTCTGAGCACAGTTCTCAGTTCACTTAGAAAGACTGCAGTGTGTCTTCCCAAGGCAAGCCAGAGTCTGCCTGCCAGAGACTGCCTCCTCTTCCTCCCACACCCAAGTTGCCCATTCAGAAACCCTGAACTGACCTAAACAGAAAGGTAAAAGCTGGTCGGGGGTTCATTCTCTTCTAAGAACTACTTTCCAAAACTTTCTTAAATGCAAGACAAATACTTTTCCCCACAGGCTCCAGCATCCTGCCAAGTTCTCCAGCCGCCCTTTTCTGACTCCAGACTGCCCTTGACGTACAAACCCACAAGCCCGCAAGCCGCCTTTGTAATTCTCCTAATGTTCTCTGCAAGGACCCCAACTGTCGGCACACAGACTCAGAGCTGTCCTAGCCTGCCCTTACCTCTTCCACCCAAATGTCCATAACACGACCCCTCTTATTTTTTTGTTTTTTTGTTTTTTCGAGACAGGGTTTCTCTGTATAGCCCTGGCTATCCTGGAACTCACTCTGTAGACCAGGCTGGCCTCGAACTCAGAAATCCACCTGCCTCTGCGCCACCACGCCCGGCTACAACCCCTCTTATTTATTTATTTCCCAGAAAACACCAGTCTCCACAGCTTTTTGCCCAGCATTCTAAATCCAGCTCAAAACGTCATCAAACTCACATTCCTTCCTTCCTCCATCTTATACCCATATTCTCTCCCCTCCCCTCCCCCACCCAGTTCACACGCTCAGTGCTCATGTAGCCCAGGCTGGCTTCAATCTCTCTATGTACCGCGTGAAGGCCTTGGACTACAACTCTTCCCTCCACCTTCAGAGGGCACCACCACGCCCAGTTTCTTTAGTGCAGGGATTGGACCTGGGCTCTGTGCATGCGAGGTAATCATTCTACCAACAGAACCACATGCCAGCCCCTCTGTCCCCAACTTCTACATCTTATTCCCCTCTCTGCTCTATCCTTTTGGTCTTGTCCTGTGTGTGTGTGTGCGCGTGTGTGTGTGTGTGTGTGTGTGTGTGTATTCACAACATTTTGGATGATACTTGTCACCAGATATAATCAATATCTACTACTTAACTACGTCCCCGAGATATGCACATTTGGGACAGGGTTTGTCTTAGGGTTTTACTGCTGTGAACAGACACCAGGACCGAGGTAACTTTCACAAGGACAACATTTAACTGGGGCTGGCTTACAGGTTCAGAGGTTCAGTCCATTATCATCAAACGGGAACATGGTGGAATGCAGGCAGGCTTGGCACCTCTGGAGAAGGACCTGAGAGTTCTGTCTTCCTCAAAAGGCAGGCAGGAACAGAAGGCTTGGAGGAGGGTCTCAAAGCCTGCCCCCACAACGACACACTTCCTCCAATATGGTCACACCTCCTAAGAGTGCCAAGCACATTCAAACCACCATAGGGTCTCACTAAGTGGCCTCGTTTGGTATAATTTCAAAGTGTTTGTTTCCTGCCTCCCAAACGCTGGGGTTAAAGGCATACACCACTGTGCCTAGCTAAGACCACACATTTTAAAACCATCTTTCTCGAGGAGACAGATTGAAATCCTAAAAGGAGATTTGCTTCTGAGACAGGGGTCTTGGTGCTGGAGAGAAGATGGCTCAGGGGTTAAGAGCACTGAGTGCTCTTCCAGAGGTCCTGAGTTCAATTCCCAGCACCCACATGGTGGCTTACAGCCATCCGTACTGAGATCCGATGCCCTCTTCTGATGTGTCTGAAAACAGCGACAGTGTACCCACATACATGAAATGAATGACTGAATAAATAAATAAATCTGTGACAGGGCCTTGAATACAGCTCAGGCTGGTCTGAAACTCTCCACCTTCTGTGATGGCCTTGGGCTTTTGTTGTGTTTTTATCAGTAGAGGAGTTCAGAGCCAGGGCCCCAGAGCGAGGCAAGGACGCTACCACCACCGAGCTTCAGTCCTGGGCAAACAGACTCTTCCAGCTTGGCCCTCCAAAGAGAAGGCTGGAGCAGGAGATGTTCAAGGCCAGGGCTTACTACATGAAGACAAGTTGCTGTTTGCTTCAGGGCTGACAACTGGACCCAAGGTTGTTGCAGACGTGTGTGAGCGCGCGCGCATACATACACACACACACACACACACACACACACACACACACACGTGCACACACACTACACTTCAACCTTTACCTCACCCTTACACAGGGTCCCCCGTAGCATCCCTCCCCAAAGCATCCAGGATAAGCGCACTGCTATTCCGCGCCCTGAGCCACAGCAGCAGGCTTTTAAAGAATGTGTTAGTTCTGAGACTGGTCTACACTGCCTGGCTGGCCTTGAATTCACTCTGTAGCCCAGGTAGGCCTTGAACTTGGGACCTTCCTCCCTCAGCGTCCCAAGCAGCTGGGATCTGAGACCTGTGCCACTAGGCCAGGCAGTATTATCTGAATTTCAGACACGTTTTACGTAAGAAGGAAAAACCTCAAATCCTAATAGACACTCGGTGAGAGGCAAGATGACTGTTTTTTTGTTTGTTTTGGTTTTTTTTTGTGGTTTTTTTTTTGTTTTGTTTTGTTTTTTTTGGTGTTTTGGATTTGTTTTTTTCGAGACAGGGTTTCTCTGTATACCTGGCTGTCCTAGAACTCACTCTGTAGACCAGGCTGGCCTGGAACTCAGAAATCTGACTGCCTCTGCCCCCAGAGTGCTGGGATTACAGGTGTGCCCGACCACCACCACCGCCGCCCGGCTGCAAGATAACTGTTAATTTGATCTTTGAAAACACAGGTGTGCTTTCATTTACATTTCTGGTTTTTTTTTTTTTTTTTTTTTTTTTTTTTTAGGAAAACTCTTTGAGAGCAATGTAGAAAAGCAATAATAATTTCAAAGGCTCTCTGTTGTTAATACTTTCAATTACTAATAGGAGGTAAACCTGGAGTGAAAGTCACATTGAAGAAAAGTGACCAATGGCTTACACTAGGCAAACAGGTTGACAGGGAGCCTGCAGGCCGAGGGGCAGCCCAGGGGTGGAGGTCTCTTCTCACCATCTCTGAGTACGAGGCAAAAATCAATGTTCCTAATAATGAAAAGTCTCACCTAGGACAGCCTAGTTAGCAGGGGCAAACTCTGTCTTGGAAACGTAATACAATGGAGTCTTTGCCCAGACAGGCATTTTGAGTTTTCTCTCAATTCTTATTTAAAAACTGACATTATAGGTATCTATTTTAGCTGGGTGTGGCTTAATCCCAGCACTCAGAGGCAGGCAGATATCTGTGAGTTCAAGGCCAACCTGGTCTATGTAACGAGTTCAAGGACAGCCAGAGCAATAGAGACTGTGTCTCAAACTAAACAACCCCCCCCCCCCCCCGAAAACAAACGAAAACTACAAAAAGCCTATTTTCTTTCTAGATATCAGGGGAAAGGTTAGAAAAACAGAAGAAAACCCAGATTACGCTAATCTTTTGAGAAAGAATTTTGTGAGCTTTATTCCGAAAATCCTACCGAGCACCCACTACGTGCGGCCGGCATGCAGAGAGAGGACCATCATCCCTGTAACTCAGAAGCAAATAATTACACCTTCTTGTTTTACAAAGCCTTTTGTTCCCAGGGCGAAGCTTAAAACTCTCACTTGAAGTTTTCAACAGTGGAGTTGTTTACTGGAGTATCCATGACGCCTGGTTAGACGGGCCGCGGTGGGGTCCGCTTCACACCACCTTATCTCGAACGCACAGATCTGACTCAGAACCACAGGAAAAGCTCCCAGGCGGCCTCCTGCAGGGCCTGGCTTTTCCTAATTCTTTATGCATTGCTGGGGGGTAGAACCCAGGGCTTTGCACGGTCGCCTATTAAGTATCCTCAGCTCCAGCATAGACTTTTTAATTGCACCTCAACATAACTTCTTTGCTAGCTTTCATCAGAGAAGGGAATAAGGTCTCTCCCTAGGGCTGTACACACAGGTTCCTCCTCCTTCCTAGACTCTCTGCACACAGCCAGGGCACTCCGTTGACAACTTCCTGAAGCACTCACTGACCTGTTGGTCCGTGAGCACAGTTCCCAGCCCCACTTTACACAAGGGGCTCTTAGTTCCTTGTTACGCAGCAGGACCATCGGTGTTTGTTGAAAACACTGGATGACTCCAATCCACACTTCAGCCGTTGCTATTTCAGAATTGAAGGATTGCCTATCAGTCTGTCCAGGAAAACCAGGGCACCTTCAAGTACTTCAAGAGTAGACTTTGATAATTACTCAAATAATGAAAGGGTCAGCTGGCCGCTGCGCAGTCCGGCTTGTAACCTGAAATCAACCATTTTGGGAAATGAACATGCAACTCAACATCCCCGGGAGAGACGAGCCAAGAAACACAGACTTAAATGCACAACTCCGGCTTCTCACTGCGTTTTCTTTCCCTGCGGAATAAAGTACTGAGCAGGCCAGGCAAGTCTCCACCACTGAGCTACAGTGGAGACCTTACGCCGCCGCTGTGTGTTTTTCTGAGATTTTTCAAAGTCACTGGCTAAATTCTTGCTGGGGCTGAAAAAGGGAAGGTTGGGTAAGTGGTCCAGTCAGAGATGGTTGGTTGGTTGCCAGATGCAGGTTAAGCACAGCTGAGAATCAGTCATCCCCAGCGATCGACAAAAATGCTCTTTTACCAACTGGGTTGGTAGTTAATTCTGTAAAAATACTGCAGTAATCAAGTTCTGATTTAAGTAGGGTTTGTTTTGTTTTGTTTTTCTTTTTTTGATTTATTTGTTTGTTTGTTTTTTGATCCTCTTGACTCAGCCTTCCCAGTACTGGGATGACAGGGGTCCGCCACCACCCTGGACGCCCAGTATGGTATAATTATTTGTTGACTTCAACAGCTTTTCCACAGAAAGTATCTCTAAAATCAGAATAGGAGTCAACAGGGTGGTGGAGGGGCAGTTTTGGGGGGAGGGGTCGACCCACCTACCTCACATACAGATTAAAGATTCCTGACTTGCACAGAGCAAACACTGCTGGCCTGAAGAGATTGTTCGGTATTCCCTCTGATACTTGGAGGACAATTACACCAAACAGGAGTTGGCAAGTTCAAGGCTATGGGGACTCAGCAGGTCCCGGGCTGCTCTTGGCTGTCTACCTTCCGCACAGTATTTTGAAAGGCTTTTGCACCAAGAATTCTCCTGGATGTCTGTCAGGAGCCCGCTGGCTCGGAGCACTGCATCTTCACATCTCCATACTTCTGCCCGCCCTTCCTCACTGTGGAGCGCTCTGTGGAAAAGTCCACTCCACAGGGAAGCAGCATCTACTATGACAGCCATACTCTTGGGCCCTGTGTGGCTAGTGACCAAGGCAAAGGCTGGACTCCATGCGAGATCACAGCACAACTCTCCCAGGTTAGCCATGTGTTCCCACTCTTCTTCACTCTCCCCTTGGTCCTGCAAAGATTTGTGGGAGTTTTTGTTATCAGTCCATACTGATAGCAAGTCTGTCTGTCTATCTGTCTTTCTTTCTTTATCTCAGACAGGGTTTCTCTGTGTCCTGGCTGTCCTGAAACTCGATTCGTAGACCAGGCTGGCCTTGAACTCACAGAAATCTGAATGCCTCTGCCTCCTGAGTGCTGAGATTAAGGGCATACCACCAATGCACAGCTTCTTATTTTCTTTAATAGAAATTTCTAGAACAATTCCCAATGTGCTGAGCATGAGAGAGAGGACTTTGTTGTTGTTGTTTTTGGACAGTCTTATGTAGCCAAGGCTGGCCTTGGTCTCCTTATGTAGCTGAAGATGGCCTTGAACTTCTGACTTGATTGCCTCTACTTCCACAGCATTGAGCTCACAGGCTTCCCCCACTATAACCAGTGCATGCAGTGCTGGAGGCGAGCCCAGCACTCTGCGGACTGCTGCACACCCAGCCCATGTAAGAAGAACCTAAGGATTCACGCAGACGCTCAGTCCTCTGAAGCCTTACTAAAACTACCAACATCCCATTTCAGAAGGCAGCAAAGGGACACTCTTGGGGGCTAAATGCGACCCCCATCCCAGCTTATAATCAACATGCACAAATTAACTATTTCAAGCATCTGTGGAGAACTGAGTGTGTAAAAGGAAGCAGTAGAGAACTAATAATCTAGAGTTTTGCACCTCAAGGTCTACAGAGGCCCCGAGAGGTCACATTCCTGTCCCAAACTACAGAACAGAAAACCCAGTTACCAAAGATCCAAATGGGGAGCCTCAGGGTAACATGGCCATCGGTGATGGAACCCAAGTTGAGGATCCCCTGAGGATCTCCCAGTGGAATATGACTCTTTCTCTCTCCCTGCCTGGCTACTTTAGAAATAATACATTTGTAACCTGGCATGGTAGCCCATGCCTTTAATCCCAGCCATTGGGACGCAGAGGCAGGTGGATCTCTGTGAGTTCCAGGCCAGCCCGTCTACAAAGCAAGTCCAGGACTGCCAAGACTCGGCTACACCGAGAAATCTTGTCTCAAGCAAACGCACAGATAAAATAAAGATTTGTAATCTGTGCATATCTGTCTGTCTGCCGAGTGACTACTTCCTTGGCCCATGACAGAACCGTCTACAAAAACTACAGAAGAGGGCTGGAGAGGTGGCTCAGTGGTTAAGAGCACTGACTGCTCTTCTGAAGGTCCTGAGTTCAAATCCCAGCAAGCACATGGTGGCTCACAACCATCTGTAACAGAGAACCGATGCCCTCTTCTGGTGTGTCTGACGACAGCGACAGTGTTCTCACATACATGAACTAAATAAATAAATCTTAAAAACAAACAAACAAAAAACCAAAAAAACTATAGAAGAAACAGATGAACACGCCAGGGTTTCAGGTAACTAAGACAGGCAGAAGATTAAGTATTTCACAGCGCGAGTCAGACAACTGGCCCCTGAGAAAGAGAAGCAGTCTCAAAGAGAAAGTGGAAAAACAAAACAGCCCAGAACAGAACAAAGGGCTGAAAGAGAACCCAATCGCAGACTGCAGTCCCATGCACGGTTTTGGTGACGTAAAAAAGCCAAAACAAAACAGAAGCACAGTTTGCCCAGGCCTTGAGTGTCCCTGCAAGGGCTCTGGGGTTGGGAGCTTTGTCCCCAGCAGGTGAGGCTATCTGGGGGGTTTCTGTGACCATGAGGTGGTGTGGCTGAAGGAAGCAGGTCACTAGGGGTAGGTTCTTGTGGGTATCTTGTCCCAGGTCCCTTCCTACCCTTTGTTCTTTTTCCTTCTCTGCTTCCTGTCCACCTCCGACAGACTCTGCTGGCACCAAACTAACCATGCCACCTCTGTGTTGCCCTCTCAGGTGTCTGGCTCACAGGAATGCGAAAGGAACGAAGGAGAGACCTTCTCTAACGATGTAAAGAAAGATGGCTGAACAGCTGTCAAAGCGCTCACACAGCAAGCCTAACCACCCGAGTTCAATCCTCGGAGCTCACAGTGGGAGCAAAGAACAGACTCCCAAAGCTGCCCTTTGACTTCTGTGTGTTCATCGTGGCAACGAATGCACGCCTTCCTCCCACACACATAAATAAAGCAAAATAAAAGCAATAAATAAAGATGTATTTGGCATCGGATGAGGTCACTCTCCAAGAGCCTCAGCAAATGCACGTTACAGAGTAGCACACTGAACCCCACAGAAAAGGTTTTTCCTGTGTGCGCAGCTATTCAAGGATAGAGTTCAACTTATAAATAAAGTAGGCGCAGGAAGAGATCAATAACAACAGAGCAATTAAGACAATATGCTGAAAGGAAAGCCACAGGAATGCGCCCCCTCTCAGTTTCATACTATCTTTACTCCTTGCGGAATGCAAGTAAGAGTGTCCGGCTGTGGCCGGCCAGCCGGGAGCAACTGCGGACAGGGACCGGGAAGGAGGCGCAGGTAGAAAAGTGTCTGCCAAGCATGAAGACCTGAGTTCTTCACACCCAGCATCCATGGAAAAGCTGGCCACATCGGCACACATCTGTAACCACAGCAGGAGGGGCGCGGGAGGAAGACACAGGTGCGGTCTGGAGCTCAGTGGGCAAGCCAGCCTGCACGGGCTCAGAGAGAGAGAGAGAGAGAGAGAGAGAGACGCAGGCTCAGTGAAAGAGAGACATGGGCTCAGTGTGTGAGAGAGTGAGAGAGAAAGAGAGAGACATGTAGGATCAGTGAGAGAGAGAGAGAGACGCGGGCTCAGTGAAAGAGAGACATGGGCTCAGTGTGTGAGAGAGTGAGAGAGAGAGAGAGCGAGAGAGAGAGAAAGAGAGAGACATGTAGGATCAGTGAGAGAGAGAGAGAGATGCGGGCTCAGTGAGAAAGACATGGGCTCAGTGTGTGAGAGAGTGAGAGAGAGAGAGCGAGAAAGAGAGAGACACGTGGGCTCAGAGAGAGAGAGAGAGAGAGAGAGAGCACCTCAAGCAATAAGGAGGAAGAAAAGAAAATGACTGTGGAAGACACTAGACACTGCCCCCGTCCCAGACCTCTTATATGCATTTTCTCTCTCTCCATCTCCCTCTCTCTCTCGCGCGCACACACACACACACACACACACGTCCTGCCAGCTAGCACAGTTCTCAACACTGTTAGTCATTAGCAAACTGCAAATCAAAACCAGCATGAGATACTACTTCATACCTTTCGGATGAGCTTCACAAGTAACACGTGGCCCTATACGTGTGACGGAACAGTGTGTTCAAAAAAGAAAAAAAAAGGGAGGATAAAGGACCAATATGCTGCTGACGAATCTTGAAACCACAAAAGCCAAATATTTTTAAGATTCCTTCTGTATGAGAATTGGCAAACTGAGAAACAGAAAGCAGATTAGTGGCCTCCGGGGCCACTAATGAATGGTATTCATTCCCACGGGGGGCGGGGGAGGGGTGGGGAGGGGTAAAGTGTTTAATGGGGAGGGGTGATGGGAAAGTTCTAGAACCAGACAGGTGTGATGGTTACACGCCACTATCAATATACTTAGCGTTGCGTTTTAATAGACTTTAAGATGTATGTAACTATGTACTTTATATTTTACTATGTTAAAAATGATAATTGGACAGGTGAAATGGTTCAGTGGGCAGAGGTGCTTCCCACTAAACGTGACAACCTGAGTTCTAGACCAGAGGCTCAATGGTGGAAAAAGAGAACCCATCTGTATAAATTGTCCTTTGACCTTTATATGAGCACTGTAGCACATGAACATATATGTGTACACATATGTGCACACATGTATATACACAAATATACTTTTTCTCTTAATGAGAATCATTCCAGCACTTGGGAGGTAGAGATAGGTGGCCTGGAAATTCAAGATCCTCTGCCAGGCATCAGGTTCAAGACCAGCCTCAGCTAAATGAGAACTTGACAGGGGTGGGAGGGCGTGATGGACGAGAATCAGGTTCTCCCAGTGCTAAGGTATCTAGCCTGGCGATACGCATTCATAAAGACCTAGCAGATTCTGCTCCAGAAAGGCAGGGTGTTAGGCTGTACAGACCATCAGGACAGCTCTGGCTTTCGCTAAATTCTCTTGAATTTCTAGACTGGTGCTGTTAACCCTGGGAGGAAGCAACAGCTTTACTGAGAGGAGACACTTCGCTGTGGCTCACACAGACAGGCTATTATCAGGGATGTCACAGGAAGGGAAGGCCATCCCAGCCTTCTGAGGCATCCAGAGACTGGACAGAGAACCACCTCTGTAGGACCCCTGTGAGGAAGCCATCACTGAACCCCCAAGAAGAGCAAAGGAAACATGCGGCCTTTGGCCAAAGCACTCAAGTTCTGTGATGCTCCTAGGATTCCCCGGCACCTACCAAATGACCTCGCTGCCACTGGCACCCATCCCATAACAGCTCAGATAAGATACACTCGAACTTAGTGTTCCAGAGGATTCCCTGTGCTGGGCCCAGGCCGTCCACGCCCCTCCCTTCAGGTTTCAAGGCCTGAAGGAAGCAGTTACCTGAGCTGATCTTCAGATCAACACAGGTGCCAACTGTAGGCTCCTGAGGTGTCTGAGAACCTCGGAGCCTCGGCCAGGTGTCTCATCAGCCTCTGATGACGATGGCAGGATTACCAGATCTGGGTTTAATCAGTTTGGACCATACGGCTCGTATTAAGCAACTCTGCTTGTGCATTGGCAAGTCAGGGCTCAGCACACTGAGCTGGCCAAAGGGACCACAAGGGTAAGGATGGAGTCGAGGGCCACAGCAAGCCTGCATTACAACAGGCCAATCCCTCTGCGATGAAGAAGCACAAGGCTCTTTAGTTTCCAAAGCACAGCTCATCTTTCTAACTGCCACTTATTCTAATTTCAAATTTCTGTTTTCTATGAGAGGAGAAAAATCCTTTTAAATTATCAGCATCCAAAATTTTCCAGGAGAAGTTCATAGGAGGCACTGTTAGAAGGAACCAATCCAGTCACTGAAAAAAAAAAAAGGCTATTACGAGTCTGGGCAAGAAAATACAGAAGATTCCATACATACACCGTGAAGCCTGGCAAGAAAGGTCTTAGCCGACTTCCACCCTTCCCACCCAACCCCAAGTAAATAGGGCATTTGTTTGTATTTCCACATTGGCCGCACCAACGAAAGTAGCTCCTCCACCTAGAAAAACAATCTGGAACATTCAGGCATGGAATATGAGGGCAAAGTTTTAGCACACACTGGAGCACCTCACGGAAAATTATTTTTCATAAAAGTCTGTCCTGCAAGTACTTTCCCCGAGTTTACACTGAATACCTGGTTTGGTATTTCTAGATCGTTCTGGGACAAAGCTTTTTGTTGTTGTTTTCGCTATTAAAACTGGAGCCAGAAGGCGTCTTCCCACAGCAGGACTTGAAAGTTTTACTCCGTTTAGGGAGAAACCATACACACACACACACACACACACACCCCTTCACTTTCTACTTTGCACCAAATAAATTCAGGTAAAGAGTTAAAAGTTGTCCTGCGGTTAAGTGCGCGCGCGCGCGCGGGTGGGGTGGGGGGGAGTTAGTTGCTTAAATTTAGAATCCCTAAAACAATGCTGAGAAACTTTCCGTCTTGGGGAAACGCTGCAGTTTATTTGACTGCCTTTTGTTAAACCCTGTCCCATTAGCCACATATTCGTTCTTTCTAACCCTACCGTTCCAGGTCAGCCGGCAGACCCACACAAACATCCCCGCGCGTTTCAGTTACCTGCGGGGAACCGGTGCAGGCACGGAAAACCTGCGGAAAGATTCGCGCAGGATCCCGGTTTAACAGGTGGCTCTGGCCATCTCCGGGTTTCAGCCCCGCTTGGGACACGGTCCCCTCGTGCAGTTGGCTTCAGGAAAGGTAAGGGACCAAAGCCTGAGAGTCCTGGACTCAACTCAGACAACACGCCACGAGCCACTGAGCGTTCGCTCTCGGGAAAACCCCGAGGAGAAAAGCCACGCGTCGTAACCCCCGGAGCCCCGGGATGGAGGCCATCCGGTGGCACTGACCTCGGCGACGACAGAGCCCCAGCTGTGCGCAAAGGACTTCCCCAATTTCCGAGACCCAGACCCGGCGCCTGGACGATCCCGACAGCTGCTGCCGCGCCCCGTGCCCCCACCCGGCCTATCATCGCTCAGTAGGGCGGAACTCACCGAGCCAAGTCCCCTCCGCGGGTCGCAGGTATCCACGCAGACTGAGAGCCGCAGGGCTCACGCCGTCCTCGGGCCAGCAAGTCGTGCACGCACGCACGCTGATCGTCCCGGGCTGCCCGGCGCGCGCTCCCCAGGGCGCACAGCACCTCCCCGCCGCGCGCTCTCGGCCGTGCGCGCTCCCCAGGGCGCACAGCACCTCCCCCCGCCGCGCGTTCTCGGCCGTGCGCGCTCCGCCGCCAACACTCTTTACACCTCTGCCGCGCGCTCCCGGCGACGGGACTCCAGAGGTAGTCTGCGCGCCCCCGCGATACTTAAAGGGCCAGCGCCCAAGGCCCTCGTCTGTGCCTTTCAGGTCTCCTCTGTCTGCTTGTGAGACTGAGTTGAGCATGAGCTATGCGCAATCGTAATATGGATGTGCTTTTGAAGTCCTGAATAAGAAGGGACTTCTCCAGCAACTCTGCCACCAACTTTGAGAGTTTCGTTGGTGTTTTTGTTTTGTTTTGAAGTAGAATTTCATTATGTAGGATGGCTTCAAGTTCATGATCCTCCTGCCTCAGCCTGCTGACTTTTGGGATTAAAGGCATCCAACAACAATATCCTGAAGAGATTATTTTCACTTAATAATAATGACTGCTATTTATAAATACTTATACTTTCAAACAAGACACACAACATACATTATTTTGTTTAATTCCTTTAGACAATGTTTGTGGGGCTGTGGGGTTAAGCCTTTGTTTTTGTTTTTTTTTTTTTTTTGAAGAGGGATCTCATTATGTAGCCTTGGCTGGCCTAGGGCTCACTGTGTAGACTAGGCTGGCCTCCAGTTCAGAGAGATTCATCTGTAGGCTGAGATTAAAGGCGTGTGCACCACGCCCAGCTTTATCCATTTTTAATGAACTTGCACACATTGCCCATGTGTGAGTTACTTACTCGATGTTCCCATATGTGTATATTGAACAGAGTTTTTATCGGGGTAAACATGGCTAGCTCCTTAAGTATTTATCCTTTGTCCTGAAAAATGTCAGAATCCTTCTTGCTTTTTTGAGGATTTTGGTTTCCTTTGGTCCATTCATTCATTCATCCATCTATTTCTTCATTCCTTCATTCGTGTGTGTGTGTGTGTGTGTGTGTGTGAGAGAGAGAGAGAGACGGGGGGGGGGGGGAATTGCTTCACAAAGGTCAGCAGACAGCCTTCGGGACCTGGTGCTCTCTTTCCAACTGGTGGGATAGAATTCGGGGCTCAGGGCTGAGTGTCTCAACCCAATGAGCCATTTCCAGAGCCAGCCGGGTCCCTCAGCTTCTTGTGGTCATCTTACAGAGAGGGACTACCGAGGCAGACAAGGCTGAAGAAACGCCCAGTTTTGATCCTGTTGATGGTTATGTGATGCGAATAGCTAATAACAATAGCTCATTGTTGTGGCAGTCTTTCACAAACGGGCAGAAGCTAAAGTTCTCGGCCAGAAAGCCAGCGGCATGGGTTTTATTCACTGTAATGCTTGGTGTGGCTTGAATGGCGACCATGCCGCCTGTCACCCTCGAATGTTTGCGTTTATTCCCATTTAATGGAAAGCGAAGGAAGTGGCTAGCCACACAAATGATTGGGTTACGGGCAGCTGACAGGGCTGAGTCTAATTCCTCAGGCCTGAGATCATACCTTGGTCCTCCCCAGGAAGAAGAAGTACCTGATTAAAGGGAAGAAAACTTTTTCTCTAATAACACATTGGCCTCACCCAACTCCCTGCATCTTTAATTAATGTTTACAAAGCACTTTAATCTACATGCTACTTAATTAGGCGAGTATTATTACCCTCCTCTTTCTGAACCAAATCCAGAAGAGGATCTAATGGGATAGTTCCCTGATCCTTGGAGAATAAAGATGGAAACTTTTCCTTTCTGCTATTTTTTCTTTCCCCTCTCTCTCTTTTGTCTCATATTGAATTAACTGTGAGTGCATTGATCTTAAGTGGTTTTTTTGAGGTATATAATATTAAATGCTGCATGTTGGAGGTAATATAGCTCACCCTTGTCTTTAAGAAAGCAGGTCAGATCCAGTGTGGTGACACACATCTGTATTCTCAGCACTCAGGTGGCAGAGGCTGATGGATCTCTAGGAGTTTGAGACCAGCTTGGTCTACACATGGAGGCCAGGCCAGCCAAGGCCACATAATGAGATGTGTCTCAAACAAAGAGAAAACAGATTAGGTAAACAAACAAACAAGCAAACAAACCCAGGCATTTTATGATACTTCACAGAATAGCTTCTTGTTCTTGCTAAGCTTTTCCTTGGGGTGTGGGTTTTTTCTGGGGATCAGGTTGTTTAGTTTACTTTTCCCCCCCCAAGACAGGGTTTCTTTGTGTATCCCTGCCTCTCCGGGAACTCCCTTGTAGACCAGGCTAGCCTCTAACTCACAGAGATCTCCCTGTCTCTGCCTCCTAAGTGCGTCTTAAAGGTCTGCACTACCACTGCCACCCGGCAGGAGGAGTTGTTTAAAAGTTTTTCTGCTGTGTCTTTCTTGGAGATGAAGTGAAAAAAAAAAAAACCAACCAAACAAACCCGGAAATGAAAGAATGGCGGAATTATCAAGGAAAGAAAGGAAAAAAACGTAAAAGCAGAAAGAAACTGGGAAGGGTGGAGAGGAGACAAACACGGAAGATAAGGCCGAGAGCTGCGAATGAACGAACGCCAGTGTTTATGAGAATCAGTCCAGAGGGCTTGCTGAGAGCCGCAGGGCTGCTTTAACTTCGGAGAACTCCCTGACTTCTGCTCTTGGTCCACCGCTTATAAACAAAGTTACAGTACTACAGAAAAAGACAGTCCACAGCAGTGATTCTCAACCTGTCGGTCGAGACCCCTCGGCGACTCAAACCGTCTTTTTACTGGGGTCGCCGAAGATCATCAGAAAACAGCCTCCTAATAATAGCAAAGTTGCAGTTATGAAGTGTCAATGATAATTTATTTTATGGTTGGGATGAACAAAGCAAAGCGAAGATCTTTGTGCTATTGGGACGCGCACATGCTGGGTCTATATGGTGGGAAAAGACACAAGGTGACGTGAAGACAAACAACTCAGAGGGGACTCTGAGGGTAGTTATCAATAAAAACACTTAATCTCTAGGGAGGAAACTTCTAGAACAGTGGTGCTCAACCTTCCTCACACTGCGACCCTTTAACACAGTTCCTCATGTTGTGGTGACCCTCAACCATTAAATTATTTTAATAACCGCAATAGCATAGCTGTAAACTTGCTATTGTTATGAGTCATAACATAAATATCTGTTTTCCAGAGGTCTTAGGCAACCTCTGTGAAAAGATTCTTCCATTCCCAAAGGGGTCGAGACCTATAGGTTGAGGACCGGTAGAGTGAGGTCCGGTACTCACTCTAGAAGGGCTTTGTCTAATCTTATTGCTTTTATTTTTATTTTTTGAGACAAGGTTCTACTATCCCAAGTGCTGGGATTATAGATGTGTACCTGTGCTCTACTCTGTTCCCCTCAGCCCCACCCAGAGCCCCACCCCAGCCCCACCCTCCAACCCCAGCCCCACCTCCAGCCCCACCTCCAGTCCCAGCCCCAGCCCCAGCCCAGCCCTGTTTTTGGTGGTGCTGAGAACTGAACACAGAGCCTTGCATTTGACAGGTAAGTGCTGTAACTCTGAAATGCAGCCCTAGTCTTTGTTGCTGCTTTAAAACTCCAGAAATTTTCTGGGCAAGGTGGCTGGCAATTGCTTTTAATCCCAGCAACACAATAGCGGGCTACTCTTTGTGAGGTGGACGCCAGCCTGGTCTACATAGCTAGTTCCACAACAGCCAGGGCTATATAGTGAGACCCTCACTAAAAAATCAAACACATAAAAACCTCAGGGCTAAAAAAACAAAGTCGGGCAGTGGTGGTGCACACCTGTAATCCCAGCAGTCTGGGAGGCAGAGACAGGTGGATTTCTGAGTTCGAGGCCAGCCTGATCTACAGAGTGAGTTCCAGGACAGCCAGGGCTACACAGAGAAACCCTGTCTTGGGGGGAAAAAAAAAAGCTCAGATCCTAAGGGCACTGGTCTCTGTTGCAGATGACCTGGTTTGATTTCCAGCTCCACGTGACGGCTCAAGGCTGTCTATAACTCCAGTTATAGGGAGTAGTGTCTTCTCACGTCTTCAGACACCTGTAACTTCATAAAATTTACTTTGAACTCCAAGATTTTTCTTTTACAGTGCTGGCAATTGAACCAAGGGCCGCTTGCATTATACAACAAGTGCCCTACCACTGCGCTGCAAACCTCGTCTATTATTTATTATTATTGTTGTTGTTGTTGTTGTTGTTGTTTTTAAAAATATTTATTTATATTTATATGTAAGTACACTGTAGCTGCCTTCAGACACTCCAGAAGAGGGCTTCAGATCTCATTATGGATGGTTGTGAGCTGGGATGTGAACTCAGGACATTTGGAAGAGCAGTCAGTGCTCTTAACAGCTGAGCTATCTCACCTACCCATTAATTATGTTTTAATAAATGTCTTCTTTGGCTAGTCTTTGCTAAGATCATGATAGTGTGTTATAGTTTGGAGCTGGAATGTCTCCCAGCTCTTGGGAGACAGAGGCAGGAGAACTCAGAGGAACTCTGAGTTCGAGGCCAGCCTAGTCTACAGAGTGAGTTCCAGGACAGCCAGGGCTACACAGAGCTGGGGGGGGGGGGGCGGTTGGAGGGGAAGAAAAAGAAAAAGAGGTGGGACTTGCGGGTGGAAGTAAAGTCTTGTGGGCCCCTAGACGGGCTTTTGGGACGCATCCTTCTTGGCTGTCTCTGGCTGGTGAGGCATGCCCTGTGAGGGTGAGGCTTTTCTTCACTGCAGGGTCAGAGCTGTGAGGAGGACGGCCTTTTGTAGAAACCGTGGTGTGGAGCTAAGGGATGCGGCTGCTTTGCTCTAGGGTTTGAGACCTCGAAGAAGGGTTGAAGAAGGTCTGGGTTGGAAGAGTGCTGGCCCCGCATGCAGGAAGCCCCGGGTTACAGGTCCATCGCGCGAGGGCTCACACCTGTAATTTTAGCACTCTGGAGGCAGGAGACTGCTGTACACCAGGGGTTCCCTTTCAGACCCCAGATTAGGTACAACCCACACCCAAATACCTGAGAGGTCATTTATTAACCAGGAAAGAAAAGTTAAAGTGGCTGCCTTCTGACTCTGGCAGAAAAACAACAGCAAATGACCTTGCAGGAGAGAAAAAAGAAGGGGTTTTGTGTGTGTGTGTGTATGTATGTGTGTGTGTGTGTGGGGGGGGCTGGGCTGCTGTGGTATGTTTTTATTGGGCATGCTAATTAGGTGAACCAAACGGAGCGTCTGATTGCTGGAGCTTCCTCCGCCTTGAGAGGAAGAACAATAGACAGTGGTGGCTAGCTTTAGGAATCTGATGTTTTTTGTTTGTTTTTGTCTTTTGATTTTTATTTTATTTTATTTTTAGCAAGGCAGAGGGAAGAGGGAGAAAGGCAAGGCCACCACTGCCATGCTCACCGCGCCGCGCTCAAGCTGGCCGGAGTCCCTTCAAGGGAGGGTTAAGAGTTAATGTCAGGCTTGGCTACACAGGAGGGTTCAAGGCCAACCTGGGTGGCCTGAGACCCTGTCTCAAAAGTAAGTAAATAAATAAATAAAATAAAAAAGGAAAGATAAAATAGATTCAAGTATTGGAACTATGGGAATAGGTTATCCTTGATTTATAATTCAAGGAAAGTAATTCAAAGACAACTTTTCCAGAAGGTCAACGGAGATGTCTAAAAGGAAGTTTTCAAATGTATACCCACCACCCCACCCCCACCCCCACCCCCACCGCTAGAAAACTAGCTTTCATTGTTCAGGTGGAAGGGGACAGGAAAATCCACTAGGAAGTCGTTACATTTTTGTTTTCAAGCTCTCTCACAGCCTTGTCAAGGATTTTAACTTTCAGGATCACGATTCTGAAAGTGCTTCCGAAGAGAACTTTCAAAAAGAAATCTTGGGTGGGCAGCCTCTGTCGTGGGCTCCTACCATGACGCGTTGCCTCGCCCCAGGACCCAGAGCAACCAGCCAACCATGGACTCAGGAAGGCACAGCACTAACGCCCCTCCCTCCCTCCCGCACAGCGGATTAAAGCTATTTTGTTACTGTTCTGGAAAGCTGACTAACACCTGAGCTCCAAATAGGAGACACATGTGAACTTGGTAAAATTAAAGATTCTAAAGCATTCCGGAGGGGGGGGGGGGGGCTGAAGGTGTGTAAGCTTGGCGGGGTGGCTCCCTAGCACCGGCTCAACCAGCTGGCATAGTACCTCACACCTACAACTTCAGCCCCTGGGAGAAAGAGGCCGGAGGGTCAGAAGTTCAAGGTCATCCTGGGCTACTTGTTCAAGAACAGCCTACCAGCCTGGGCTATAAGAGACCCTGTATGAAACAAAGACAAACTAGTAAATTAAGCTAAACAAGTTTTTATTTTATAAGAAAAAAAAGTCATATGGTACATAATACTATTTCAGTCAGTATGGAACTTATGTGGTCTATTTAATTTATGCCAACCAGTGACATCATAACTTCCCTAATTTATGGAAATGCACTGTGATGTCCCACACAGGGACAAAAATCACCCATGGACAAACCTAGTCATGGCTTAGTTCAACATTAAAGGTTTTGAAAGGCTTTAATCAGAAGTTATTTGTTCTGGGTGTGATTATGTGATTAATGAATTTTAGTTTTTAGGTGAGTAAATGCGACCACTGAAAGGGGAGGATCCGGCTTCTGTTAACTCGACAGTCTCGGTGCGGTTCCCCTTCCTGTGAGGGAGATACACAAACCCAGAAGGGACAGAGAACGGCAAACAAAGTCCAAATGTTCAGATGGTTGTTTGAAGGGAGGAAGACACGGAGATTGATTAATTTCAAGGTTTACTTCCGTGAAGTTTGTGCTAAAAAGACACAATCAGAGGCTGGAGCCATGATTCCGTGAAGGAAACCTCGGGAGGATGGACGGCAGATTCCCCGAAATGAGGCTGGTTCCTTGTTTGGCTTCTGGTCTTGGCTAGTTTGCTATACGCAGAGCTGGAAGGTCTCGTGGGCTTGGGAAATGGCTTAGGAAACCCTGCAGACTCCAGGGGGCTGGGAACTGGGCAGCTGCCGGCACAAAGGAAGACTTATTTCTGAGGCAGGTTCCAACTGTCAGCCCCGGTCCAGTCACACTGCTTCAGGCATCCCGGTACTGGAATTGCGGGTACGTACAACCCGACTTTCCAAAGAGATGTGAGGTATAAAGCTTCCTGGGCGAGTTGTCGCTGAACCTTCTTCATTTTCCCACCGACCTTCAATAACCCCGCATCCGTCACGGATGCTCTGGGAGTGGAGTCTCTCCCGCAGATCTAAACGTGGCTTGAGACTGCTCTTAGGTCATCCAGCCAAGAGCCCAGTTTCAACCCAGGCCTATGTGGCTATAGAAAAATGTGGTTCTGTGTGGAGTTCAGGAAGTACAGTGTCTGACATTTCTAGTTTGGGTCACCTTTCCGCACAATTAAATTCTACTTTTGTTTTGTTCAAACAGTCTCCTCCTTTAGCCCAGGCTGGACTTGAATTCCAAAAATGGCTCTGGATTTCTGATCCTCCCGACTGACTCTACACGGAACTGAAGGCCTGCACCACAGTTAGATGCGCCGAGGATCAAAGTCGGCCTCACTCGTACTAGGCCGCCACTCTGCCAACTGAGCTACACTCTGGCCTCTGCAAACCTAAATTCTTGTTCTATCATTTCATTTAGAGTGCTCTGTGGTTACGGATTTCTGAGTGTGGGGCTGGTAATTCCCCATACAATTTAGATATGACCCAAGACACCCATTGCTGTTGGCTCTGACCCAGAAGGGAATGCTAGTGATGTTCATTTCATGGTTTCCGAGGAATAGGCTCTTCTCCCTGGGTTTGAAATCATCGGGACGGTCACCCAGATGGTGTGTAACAGTGAGACCCAGGTATACTCTGGTCTCCCCATATCCCTTCCTGGCCCCAAACCATGAAGTCAGGCAGGCCAGGCTAGGTCTCCTTTCTATTTCCAAGTTATAGTTTCAGCAGGAAGGAGGATAAGAGACCCTTGTTGACCGCTCTCAGAGATGCTTAAAATATATTTCACTTTCTGAATTGGTAGAAAGGATTCAAATAAACAAACTCTTCCTACAAAGAATCACAACAGGAAAACCCAAACAAAACCACACAAAATTCCCCCAATAAGTGGTGTTTTCCTGTTATCCTGAAATTGCAACAGAGTACTGAACCCTCAGCGTCAAGAAACAGGTATTTGTCATCCCTTGACAGTTTAAATTTAGTAAGTTCACACACAGACACACAGATATACAGGCGCATAGACACACAGACACACACACACACACACACACACACACACACACACAGAGACAGAGAGAGCCTGAGAAGCCAGGGACTAACCCATCAAGGCTGATAGTCAACACATACAAACTGTCCCCTCCACCGACTGCACCCACAACTACGCTCCTTTCTGTAGCTTCTTGAGGTAGAGTCAGGCTCCCACTACATATACACATCGAAGCTTATCTGTTAATCTGCAGATGGACATTTGTTTTTTCCCCCATCTTTTGACCACCGTGAACGAGGATATATAAACATTGCTGTACAAGTAACTTTTGTGTCCCCACTTCACCGGCTTTGGGTATCCGCCCAGAAGTGAAACTGCTGAGGTATGTGGACACCCAGCGTCTAAATTTTTGAGGATCCCCCACCCAATGCACCAGTGCTTGGCACAGACACACCCTCTTGCATTCCCTCCAGTATGCAAAGGGTCCAGCTTCCTGCAGGCTTTGTCAGTGTCTATTGCTCTCCTTAAAATAAAGACTAAAACGTTAAGGCTGAATCTTAACTACAGAACTGGGACTGGAGTGAGCATACGAAGTTAGCGGCTGTTGATTTGTGCAGTCTGATCTCTGATGTGGAAACGGGAATGTGTTGGGAATTTGCTGAAGACAAGATATGGAAGCAATAAGACGATTTTATTTTTATAGCCTTAAATAAACCAGTTATAAAAATAGAGTGCTAAGCAGAGGGAATTCTCTCCACTTGGCTTTTCCTTAAAATTCTTATTCACTTCCAAAATGTTTCACAAGGGGATAGGGCAGGCTAAGAATATTTATTGCCTTCACCATTTTATTTTCCTCTGATGCCTGACTTCTGTTCTCACAACCATTCAATGGCTATAATCTTTTGTTTTTAGCCTCAGTCTCATTTCCAATTACTAGACAGTTTGGATCATGCATTCATTGTGACCATTTCCCCCACAGTTGAATATGCAGCTCGGACCTGAGATACCTCTTCACAGGCGAGAGGACCCATCGCCTTGGCCTGCAGTGTTAACCTCTGTGATGGCCTGAATATCTTCAAGCACTGTCACGGTCTGCTTCATCTAATAGTTGAGCACGTCCTCGGGTTCTGATTGAGAAGCTTGTTTGAAACTTGTTGGTTGGGCGTCGCATTCATTAAATCCATTCATCCATCCCCTACCCTGATTTGGCGGTGAAAGGCAATGCTCTCCCTTCGGAATGCTAGAGATGGAAGAATTACAGACGCAAAGAGGAACAAACTCAAAATAAACAAAGCCAAGTTAAGTCCTTCCATGTGAGACAGAAAAATCCCCCGGCAGGCTGTTCGTAGCTCTGTGGTAGAGCAAGCACTTGTCTGGTATGTTTGTGGCTTTAGGATGGAGATGAAGGAGGAACAATCCCAGGCACTACATAAAGCATGTTGTCCGTGCCTGTAAGGGCAGCACTCAGAGGTAGAAGCAGGAGGGTCAGAGGTTCAAGGTTATCCTTTACGTCCCAAGTTTGAGGCAGATCTGGGATATGTGAGACTCCGAAGCCCTTTGATCTCACAAAATGGAACCCGGAACCCTGAAGAAGGATCTAGGGAGAGGAACGAGAAGGGAAGAGCTAGCCGACAGATATGCAAGAAGTCCACAACGTCGTGTAGAAGCACGGATCTAAAGAATTCTCGGTGTCGGGGACAGCTGGGCTCTAAGGTGGTTGCCTCTGTTTCTCGTGGACTGGGGCGGCGGCCTGCATAAGGAGTGAGTAAGTCCAGAGGCAGCGCTCATCTTTGTCTGCTTCCTGACTGTGGGGGCATCACGCGTGTTCCAGCCAGCATGGCTGCCCTGCCAAGATGGACTGGCATTCACACGGTGAGCCAAAGCAAACCCCTTCCTTTCTGGAGATGCTTCTGGCAGGTGTGTTGCCATAGCAACTAGCCAAGGAGCCGGTAGAGCCGCCCTACACAATTTTGTGGTCACTTAGTGTAGCAGAACTTTGGCCACACGGTTTCCTTTTGAAGCCAATTAAGGTATTTGTACTCCAATTATTGACTATCTTCAAGCCTATCAAATTAGCCATGGGAAAAAAACACAACCTTTACGAGAGATGAAGGAGTGGTAATAAACATCAGGGATGTAAAATTCTCATTATAGATGCGGAAATCTTCCTTTATGAAATATTCACCTGAGAGAGGATGCTGAAGAGATGATGGGGGTGGGTAACAAAGAGTAGAAGGTTGGTCTTCTAGCTAGAGGCGGAAAGCCTCAAAACTCCCCCCCCCCCCCCCCGGTGGTCAATAAAGCATACCGAGTCTGAAGTGATGGTGTAGACTCAGAAAGGGATCCTGTGCTCCCCACACCAATTAGATCTGAAACAGAACAAGTCGCTTGAGCGCAATTAGCATACACGAAGTCTCATCTCATCCTGAGACAGACAAACGCCCTTCATTCAAGCAAACCACAGAGGCAACAGGAAGGCCTCAGCTGGGATTCTAGCTCCGCAGAAGTCTTCATTTTACAGGCTAAGGGAAGAGCTGGCCCCAGTCCCAGGCTGCTCCACTCCCGAATTCTCCCATCAAGAACAGATGGGCTGTCCTTGTAAATTGCTTATTGTGGCGGGGGACTCGTTCTCAATGGGGTGTCTACTCCCCCCATTTCCAAGAAGCATCTGGAGGTTATCCTCCAGGTAGCGAGGATCCTTGATCTACGAACAATTCCATAGTAGGTTTGAGCTTTGTATTTCTGCAGTCTGCTTCCCAAGTTTCCAAAATAGACAAGGAACCCGTTTCATTTTCCTTGGTTGTCCTATCTTCTTTCCCTCCTGGGAAGAAGCCCGATCTGAGCTCCAAAGAGGAACAGGGCTGGTTGAGGTCACAGTTTGAAGGCATCAAGCAATTACGCGAGTTCCCCCAGAGCTCCACAGGACGCACAAGCAAGGAGTCTTGCCATTTACTGAGATAACAGGTCATTGCTGGATTACATTACCCTAGATTGAGATTAACGGATTGTCTTTGGGGCTGGGGGAGGAGTCAGGAAGTGCTTGCTTTGCAAGCCTGAAGACCTCTGCTGAACCCCCCAGAGTCCATGTGAAGCCCAGTGTGATGACAAAGGAATTCCTGCAAGTTCTCAGTCCACCTAGAGGTGGTGTTAGGGAGAGACCTTGACTCAGATAAGTTGAAAAGTGGGGACAGACACTTCATGTATCATGAGGTATGTGCACCTGCGTTCACACACACAGGAAAGATAATTTTAGAAACTATTTGTTGATTCTTTGTGAGTTTCACATCATGTTCTTCAGTCCCATTCACCTCCCCATCCCAAAATTAAACACACACACACACACACACACACACACACGCACATGCATAGAAAACATCTCATTGTGGAAGCTGTAGTGTGTCACAGTGTGTCCCACAGTGTACCTCTCTGTCCATACATCTTCACTTGCAAATGTCCATTGCATGAGCCACTGGTCTGGTTCAAGGTCTCCAGCTTCTGTGACTCCATCAGTATTGCATCTTCACTGGAACCCCTCCCATTTATCCCGTTGTTGCCCCCCAACCCCACGTCATGGAGATCCTGCAGTTGTGGATCAGCAGGACCTCCTCTTTCCACACCCCAACAGTTCACAGATGATGTGGATTTTGGAGTGGGCCAACTCAAAGCCCTGGGTCTGGGCCTGGATGGGAGCCGCGCTGGTCAGTGCACGGCTCCCCTTTATCTGCACCGCCAGGGTGAGCTCTCCAGCACTGCTCCAGCTAGGCCACCCAATGCCACCACCAGCAGGAGGCAGCTCTCGTGCCCTTGGGGCAGGTTCACCTGCACCACACCTCCAGAGCCAGCTCCACTGTACTGCCCAGTCCGGTGCCAGGACCTCACGCTCGCAAGCCATGGTCTCTCTCAGACTCTCTCAGGCGAGGGTCTGGAACAGCTTCTGCTCTCATGTTCCTAGGGCTGGTTTACTTGTGTGTTCGCCCTGAGGGCCAGCTCCATTGCGTTGTCCAGGTAAGGTGCAGGGCCCACTCTCCTGCCAGTGTATAGGGGAGCGGGGACAGCTTCTTTGTCCTCAGGACCTCACGGCCAGCTTTCCAGATACCACAGATGGTGAGGGGTTGTGGGAGAGCATCTCCCTTTAGCCCACTCCATAGATGAGCGGAGGGGGCCAGTTCTCGTGCACTCACGCCCATGGTGCCAGCTCACCTGTACCCCCTCCACCAGGGCCACCTGCGACGCCCAGGCGAGGTGCAGGGCCTGCTCTCCCGAAAGCTGCAGAGGCAAGGGGCACGGCCAGATCACTTATGACCGCGGGGCCACCTCATGGCAGAGAAGTGGTGAGGCTATAATACCCCCACGCCCCTGCCACCCAGGCCAGCTCCACTGGGCTGCCAGGTGGAGGCACAGGGCAGGCTCTGCCAAGTGCTGCTGCTGGCGAGAGGTGGGGCCGCAGGCCGGCTCTGTGTGTCTCTGGATGTCTCCTGACTTTACCTTTAACCTCTATCAGCCCAGCCCCTAGGTGCTGTGCTGATCTCCCTGTTGCTGACCTCAGCACAGCGGCCAGAGGTCTAGCCCAAGGCAAGTCAGGAGATAACACTGATTTTAAAATCCAGGTTGGAGCTCGGATGGCGGCTCAGTTGGTAGGATGCTTGCGCAAAGCCCTAGGTTTGATCTCCAGCATCTCAGGAACGAGGTGTAGCACTTGGCTAGAATCCCAGCATAAGGTGTTGATATAGGAGAATCATAAATTCAAGGTCATCCTTGATAGTGAAAGAAATGTAGCATCTGGAGTTCTGGACTACCTAAAACCCATATATATATATATAATATTATACATATATATTATAATATTATTTATATATTATAATATTATATATACATAATATTGAAACATGCTCAAGGGAAAATATTTTTATTTTATAGATACATTTGCTAACTAGAAAGCTCCTTTGATGAGTTCAAAGAATTCAGGGGCTAAGGATGTTATGTGTGATATTGCAGGTATGAGCCCGGTGCCCCTCCAAACCACACACACACACACACATACACACACACACACACATGCATGCACACACGCACACATGCACGCATATGCACACACACATATATGCACACACACACATACGTGTGCACGCGCACGCACGCGCGCACACACACGCACGCACGCACGCACGCATGCACGCATGCACGCACACTCGCACGCATACTTTCATGTAGAGTGGCTGTGTGTCTTAAGTGAGATTTCAGTGAAGGGCACTTTGGAGATTATTTGCATATGTGAAGTGCAGAGAACCCATCTCAAGCCTCCGGTGGCTCTAATTCCAAGGGAAGGCGGCAGGGGAGAGAATTCAGGTCACACACGCCTTGGGAGACAAGCTCTGTGCTTCACTTCTTCCTGTTAACGATGAGCTACATCTTACAAGGACCTAGAAAGGTCTCCATGCATGAGTCTCCAACGTACCTTCCAGAATTAAGCAGATGAATTATTTATCCTGTCTTCAGAAGAGAAATTGAAGACCCAAGAGACCTAGAAAGAAAGTCAGGGTTCCAGACCCCAGTCTGGCTTTCTTCAATTAGATACTTCATTTTTACGGACATGACCAGAAAGGTTGGGTCATTGTGAAATGCTTTTATTAAAACACAGGGCAGTAATAGAGTAACTCTACCACATCTTTTCAACAAAATAACTTACAGATAATTGAGGAAAGAAAGCCATTCACTTTACTAAGACACAAAGGTATGCAAATATATATTTTAACTCTATAGGCTTCGTTCTGTTGCCCAGCAAAGAGATGTGTATAGGGTGCCATTGGATGGCTATCTTTAAATTAGTGAAAAAGTATCTGGTAATTGAAACAGGAGGGCCACGGCGTGCCAAGGCAGTGTGACATTTCAGCACCAGCCTGCGGCTGACCACACTTGCTGGGATCTCTGTCCCTGGCGGCATTCTTTGCTATCTCAGAAGCCTTCCGTTTCAGCTGGACTTGCCTTCCAGGATCAGCTAGAACCCTGCTCGGGGAAGGGAGCCTTCTTGGCAGCCCTTTCCAGATGGCAGCGTGATGACCCACTTCTCTCAAAAATCGACTTGGACTTGGAAGAGATCTGCTGCTGGGAATTTCAGTGGGGCCAGGTGGAGTGGGGGTGGGGTGGGGGTGATCTGTCCTTACCCCAAAGTTTATTTCTTTTTAAAATAAGGAAAGAGGGCCAGGGAAGAGAGTCAAGTGTTTCTCACACAAGCGTGAGAACCTGCCTTTGACCCCCACAACTCCCCACTCCCAACACAGAAGCCGAATACAAGGCATATAATCCCAGCAGAGGGGAGGTAGGGACCATAGGATCCTTAGGGACGTCTGGTCACTCATATAAAACGCCAAGCAAGTGTGCTAGGCTGCCTGTGATCTCAGCACTCTGAAGGCAGAGGCAGAAGATCCCTGGGGAGAACCATCTGGCTAGACTGGCAGAACCTGAAAACTCCAGGTTTAAGTGCATGACCCTGACTAAGTAAACATGGTGAGAAAGTCAATAAGATACCTGACATCTGCCTCTGGCTTACACACCTACACATGTATGTGCATATGCATGCACATATGTGCCATACATACACCCACACATACGACATGCACACACATGTAGACACACATACATATACACACCAAAAACAAATGAACACCAGTAATATGGACAGCACCCAGAGAATGGCACCTGAACCTGACCTCTGGCTGTCTAGCTCCACACATACAAGTACAAACATGTATGTGCACATATGCACACACATGCATCTGAACTTGCACATATATAGACATACAAGCCCTGGCCTGTGCTCTTTTCATTCTTATAAACATGTTGCTGTTCTCTGGAGCTCAGCATACATACTGTCCCAGGTGCAGCCTTCTGATCAGTGGCTGGGCTGTTTCTATACCTACCTTATCCTGTATCCCCGGGGGCATCAGGAAGTCTTCAATGGCTATAAATTCAGGTATCACATACTCATTCACATCAGGTCCTAGGTTATAGGATGGACTTATTGGTTAACAAATGAAACTTATTAATGGCGCTATCAAAAGAGACCAAGGGGTTGAAGATGTGCTAAGCCTGGTCCCGTGGCCCTGGAGAAGACAGTCAAAGCAGGTTGTCCCACTTTCTTCTCTTTTTCTCTCTCAAAGTGACAGATGCCCTGCTCTATAAAGACAGAAAGTTAGCCAGGGATGATGAGAAGAAGCTGAACCAATAGGCCTTGCTAAGTCTCTGTCCTGGTGCTTGCTGCCATTAGAACAGATCTTCTTGACAGCCAGGCAGGCGTGGGGGTGCACAGCCACAACCCTGGCACTCGGCATTGGGAGGCAGGGGTAGGCGAGTCAACATGAGCTGAGGCCTCGCCTGGTCTATGGAGTGAGCTCCAAATTAGCTAGGGCTACATAGCAAGACCATGTCTCAAGATACAAAACAACACAACAACAACAACAATAAAACTTACGACAATTTCCTTGTTTCTTTGGGTCTTAATTTCTGAAGGTTCCAGTGGGACACAATAAGCTGAGTTTGTCATGTTTTTCTCTTTCTCTTTCATCTTGGGTTCTATCTAAGACCTCAGGATGGATAAAGGTTGGTGAGTGTTCTCCTCTGCACAGGCCAAGGAGGCGAGACGTAACGTTGGTAATAAGGGGGTGGGACAGGGGTGGGGGAAGAGGTTGGGCGATGGGGGAAGTGAAGACTGTTTCCTGACAGGGATCACGGCTGTGAAAGAACGGATGGCGTGGGAGAATCTGGACAGAGAAACACTAAGCTGATCTAGAGCGGCCCCATAGCACTGCTCCTTAAGATGGCCCAGGGACTCAGGGGACATTCCAAGGGGCTCAGAGCAATCGAGTCTTAGTGAGGACAAGCAAGCAGGTTACAGTGAACAAAATCTGAATCTTACTCTGTTATCTTTCGCTGCAGTGGGATACCGTGTGCTGACAGCCATATTAAACAATGAGCTTCTTAAACTCCTCGCTATGGAGTCTGGGAAGTCATGCCACTGCCATTAGTGTAGTGTCTGGGGAGGGCCTTCTGTCGCATGGTGAGAAAAGGCGCTCGTGCTAGTTCAGGCTCCTTCCTCTGGGATAAAGCCACAGCTGCCATCACAGGGTCCCACCTTCACAGCCTCACGTTTTCCTACTTCCTTTCCTAACAGCCTCTCCTTAAGAACGACCAACTGTCAGTCTGAGGATTAAGGTTCCTATCCTCCGCCATTCAAAGGACACATTCAGATCAGTTTACATTCCTAAGTAAGTGGGTCCTGAGAAGACCCCAAAAAAAGTCAGGACAGAGCTGAGCAGGATGGCTCAGTGGGTAAAGACTTGCCATACAAGCTATGATCTGGATTTGATGCCCAGAGCCCACAGTGAAAGGAAAGAACTGACTCCTGAAGACTGTCCTTGAACCTCTGCCCAGACCGTGTCTCCAGAACATCCATGTATAGTCTCAAAATGAATAAAATATGTTTTTGTAAACCCAAGACATATAGGGCAATGGTAACAGCAACTCATGGTAAATTTGTAGGTTTCCATACTCCTATTGAGATGGCCTGTGTCTATAACGTACCGTCACTGACAGGAAACTAGGGAGGGTCCCCCATCATGGAGGGTATATATAGGACCATTGTCCGGTGCTGGTCTGCAGCATAGCCAGAAAGAGAAAGTGTTATTTATGAGTAGAATCGGCCTTGTATTTTCTGTACTCTGAAAAGCCCAGTGTTGGTGTGGTGGGTCAGGACCAAAAGCCTCCCCCGTTCAGCACCTCTAAAGGCTGAACTCTTTAGCAGAGCTGGAGTGTAAGTCATGAAAGAGGGGAAGGAGCGGCTTGGAGTGGGGCCTCAGCGTGACGCAACTCCATGAATACTTGCAGTATGTGGAGAAAAGCCTTGAGTCAGTGTAAACTCTGACTAGAGGCCATCCTCTGAGCGGGTGTGAAACCCGGGTGCTGAGACCTGGAGGGAGCCAGAGGGATGGCCTTAACCAGAGCTAGCTGGTTGTTGCCAGATTTGGGTCCAACCAAGAGAAGAAATGGACTTTTTAATGGCGGGTTTGGGAGGGGCAGGGTCTCATGTAGGTCAAGATGGCCTCCCACTTGTGATGTAGCTCAGGATGGTCTTGAATTCCTGCTTCCATTTCTTGGGTGCTGGGGGGGGGGGTGAAGACTTTCATCTTGACTTCAATAGTGATCTTTTCCCCTGACCCCTTTAATTCAGAAGTATTTTAATTGATAGTCCATTGCACTGATTATATTATATTAATTATATTATAGCCCATTGTACTGATGAGCAACTGTTGGTTCTCTGCCTGGGTCTCAAACCCCTTCTCGCCAAATGTGGACAATGTAAAACACTCTATGAGGAATCTCTCCCGCTCCAAGCTTTTGAGACATTGTGGAAATACCTTAGTATCTCTACAGCAAATATGGAAATGCTAGGCATGAGCAGAGTGGACCGAAGACAATCTAATCAGGAAGTCCTGATGGCTGGCAGCTCCTGCAGAAGCTAGAGGCCTGGGAGTCTGGCATGCAAAAGAGAACAGGTAATTAATATTCTTTCTTCTTCCTCGCCTCTCTTTCAACAGAATCTACTAGCCCGCTAGTGGGAATGTCTTCACAGGCTTCAGAAAATCTCCTCCCTCCACGCCTCACCAAACAAAAGCAGACTGAGCATATATCAAACTTATGGTCTAGGTGGGTCCAGGTATCTGCTATGGCTATGCCATTATTCAGCATACACATAGTTTGCTAGGCCTTAGCCAGATCGCCTCCAGGCACCATGGTAAGAATCTGGAGATTAATACCAACCTGGAAGCCGGGCAGTGGTGGTGTACACCTGTAATCCCAGCACTCTGGGGGGCAGAGGCAGGCAGATTTCTGCGTTCCAGGCCAGCCTGATCTACAGAGTGAGTTCCAGGACAGCTAGGGCTACACAGAGAAACCCTGTCTGGAAAAAAAAAAACAAAACAACCAAATCCAAACAAACAAACAAATACCAACCTGGAAGCCAGCTAGCACCAGGCCACAGGTAAGATGCTATTCTAGATCTTAGGTAGCAAAGATAGTGTTGCCGATTGTGCTGTGGTGACATAAGCCCCAGGGAACCTAGATCTGATAGATCAGGCATGAGAGTGGTCTAGAGGGTCTGCTGCCCCATGCTGTGCCATGCCTGCAAGAGGACTTCAATCAGGAAATCCTGCCTCAACGAATCTGGTCTCTGAATGAGATAAACAAGAAACAGATTGAGAGGCAGGGTTTCAGAGGGGGAGTTGAGGGTCCTAGATTGGGCTTCTCTGAAGTTAGATGTTGTGATAGGCCAGTATTGTAATTGTGTCCCCTCATTTCATAGTTTGGCATTCTAAGCCCAGCACCTCAGGGTGCCTCAGAGTAGATGGTCCTTCAAAAGGTAGTTGAGTTAAATAGAGTTTAGAGCAAACACTGAGCCAATAGACTGGCGTCCTTGAAAGAAATGGAGGTCAGAACTCAATGAGGCAAAGGCATGTGAAGACGGAGAGAAGGTGGATAAGCCAAAGACAGGCTCAGAAGCTAACCCATAGATCCTGAAGACCCAGCTCCAGCCCGGAGAGGAATAAACCTGGGCCATTTCAACCGCGCATGCGCACGTGCGTTGCTGGTCCGGGAGCCTGCGGCAAGACCCGAGTGAAGTTTTGACGGTCCGAGGGTAACGGATTGTTCTGGATTAGGGAAAAGAATGAGGAAGCTGAATTGAAAGCTGGTTTAAAGCTAGTTTTTTAGGAAGGCTGGGTTAAGGTGAAGGCCTCTGGGCTGGCTCACCACTCTCCATTTTATTCCCGTCAGCCCCTGTGTGGACGCCACCTCTCTCTGCCTGATTCACTGCTTACTACTAGTTAGGGATGCAGTTACCACCAACCAGCATGCCTCCCAGCAATACAGACAACTTATTTGAGCATTCCTGAGCACGGGGGTTTCATCTTTTGTTTTCATACGGTGTTGGGGATCAAAGCCAGGGCCCTGTGCATGCTGGGCACACTACCCTGATGCACAGCCCCAGGCTGACAATGGAGACATATCTCATTCTTCCTCCTGTAATCTTTATTGATGGATTCTCGCTATGGTTGTAGTAAAATAATTTAGTAAAGGAGCCTCCATATTATTATATCATACAGGATTATTATATCATACATGCCTCTTCTGCTCTTAAGGTGCCTGCATCAAGGTACAATGGTTATAAAACTAAAAATACTATGCAAGGCAGATAGGAGATCTAGATGGAGTCTGGTGCTTGTCTTGTCTCATATTCTGTTTCCTTTTTTTTTTTTCTTGGGTGTGGGTAGGTTTTGAGACAGGGATTCTTTGGGTAGCCTTGGGCAGCCTGGAACTTGTTCTGTAGACCAGACTGATCTCAAACTCAGAGATCTTCCTGCCTCTGCCTTCCAAGTACTGGGATTAAAGGTGTGTACCACCACCTCCTGGCTCCTAATTTGACTTGGTTTTGTTGAGACAGGATTTCATGTAGCTCAGGCTAGCCTCAGGTATCCAAAGATGACTTTGGACTTCAGACCCTACTGCCTCTACCTCCCGAGTACTGGGATTACAGTTCTTTTTTTTTTTCTTTTTTCAAGACAGGATTTCTCTGTATAGTTCTGGCTGTCCTGGAACTCACTCTGTAGACCAGGTTGGCCTCGAACTCAGAAATCCGCCTGCCTCTGCCTCTGCCTCCCAAGTGCTGGGATGAAAGGCATGCACCACTACTGCCCAGCTGGGATTACAGTTCTGTATGGCCACATCTGGTTTTCAGTGCTGGGGGTTGAACCCAGAGCTTTGTGAGCACTCAGTGAAAGATTTATAGAGTTATTTCTCTTTTGGCAACCCTAAAACAATCAACAACTGCCCAACAAACGTTTAAGACGGGCTAATGTAATGGTGGACGCTGTGTAACTGATCACACTTCATTCTCCCTTAGTTCTCCAGGGCTGGAGACAGGACTTAGCAGTTAAGAGCACTGGCTGCTCTTCCAAATGATCTAGATTCAATGCCCAACACCTACACAGTGGCCCACAACCATCTGTAGCTCCCGATCCCCAACTCTTCTACCCTCACTGGCTTCTGTGGTCACTACACACATGAGGCATACAGACATACCCATAAGCAAAATATACATACACGTGAATTATTGCTTTTTTAATCATAAAAATAAGTGTGTCATTCTGTTAGTTTGTGTCTTGATTTTTGCCACAGGCAGACACGGAAGTTGTGTTACCCACCACCCACTTCCATTCAGAGTGAAGAAGAATCAAGCTAAAGTGTCATTCAGGTTCTCAGTGGCTCGCGGGTAGCCAGCCAGTTCTAACCAGAGTGTCCCTTTGTAACCTCTGGGGCTGGAGAGGACTACTCACTGATTTTAAGGGGGGAAAAAAACCTACTCATTTTGCTCATTAAATTGTTATAATTTTCTTTTAATAACAGGTCTGTAATAGGTAGAAATTCCTGAATCTTTGGAGAGAATGGCCTCTTGTTTCACTGTAATTTGGATAATTACAGATGGCATCATCTGAGGGACCTGGACCTTATCTTTTTGGTAATAGAGTTCACAACTGTCATTAGTGTAATACTATGTGTGCTGGTAGAATTCTTGAAAAGTCCACTAAGCATTGTTTTTCTTTCTGAATATTGCCCTTTTCCATACGAGGAAATGTTAACCATCCAGGGTAGTAACATTAATTTTGTACTGGTGCGATTCAGTGATGTCATTAATGACATTCTATATTGGTATATTGGTCTTTTGTCTTGTGACTAAGTAGTCACATCTTTTGGAGTCTATGTCTACTTTGGGTCATTGCTTTATTTTTTTTTTATTTGTTTTTTGTCATGCTGCCTGCTCTCAGTATGTATGCTTCTCCTTGCTGTAAACAGGGAAGCCAGACAGTATGCTTTTTTAGAATGTGTCTTCAGAACACAGATCCCTTCTGCTGTTTGTGGATCAAGATGCAGAACTCTTAGCTCTTCCAGCATGGTGTGCCTGGACGCTGCCATGCCTCCCGCCATGATGATAATGGACTGAACCTCTGAACGTCTAAGCCAGCCCTAATCAAATGCTTCCCTTTATAAGAGTTGCCTTAGTCGTGGAGTCTCTTCATATCAATAAAACCCTAAGGCACCGACTTTTTGTGGTTTGTTTGGGGACAGGGTCTCTTATATCTCAGTCTGGCCTAAACTCTCCGTGGTGTGGGAACAGGTCCGAGGATGGGAGTGGGAGGGTGAGAGGTGATAGAGTTGTGTTGTATCCCCAGAAATCAGACACTATAGATCAGTACCAGGGTGCAGGTCTGAGTTTATTGCCCAGCTTATAAGCGTATATACAGTGTTTGAGCCAATCCCAAGCTCTGAAGGTCAGTTATATCTCGCCTCTGTGCCTGATGAGGTAGCTCAGAAGAAGTGGGGGTGAGTCAGGTACCACCCTGACCTCCAAAGGTGTGCTGTCTCACCGGAGTGTCAGGAACCAGTGTAGATCCAATGCCCTGTGCCGCACCGCAGACCAGGACTCTTCAGGTAGTGGCAGGAACCTGTGGCGCCTCTATCCCATCTTTTCCTTCCTAAGGTGGACTTCTGTACCCCACCCCCACCCATGGCTGCTGACTCTCTTGCTGACTCTCTCTTCTGAGTGCTGGAATTACAGGCACGAGCTGCCACAGTTCTTGCCCAGGCCTTTGTGCAGGCTAGGCGAGCGCGGGACCAGCGGAGCTGCATCTTCAGCTTTTCCTGTTGTTTTATTTTGGGAAATGGAGTGCAGTTGTGGAATTAAAATCTGTCCAATAGATTATGCTGTGGATTTCTCAGGACGCTTAGAAGCATTGGTTGTGGAAAAGAAAATCTTCAAACAAAACAAAAACCAAAAATCAACCCACCAACCAACCAACCAAACTAAAACCAATCAACAACAACAGCAGAAACAAAACAAAACAAAACAAAACAAAACAAAACAAAAAACAAAAAGAGCTGGGAGATTAAAAACATAAGTCTAAATATGCTTACCAATATTCTAATAAAAATATAAATATCTCATGAGTGAAACGATTATCTGAGAAAATGTGTAAATCCCAGAATTAAAATGCATAAGGTAGTTTGCACAGGTAGTGTTTCCTGACAGAGAATCAATGTACAGCATCAACTACATTTCTTTAGATAAGCAATGGACGGGAAACTCAGTTCAAAAGGATAAGACAAAAAAAAAAAAAAAAAAAAAAAAAAAAAAGAGAGAGAGAGAGAGAGAGAGAGAGAGAGAGAAATAAGTTACGTGTGTGTCAAAGACATTTTCAGAGAAATCTCTAAGCTCCTATAAAGATCTTAAAGAAATATTAAATAAATATAAATGCCATAAATATAAAAAGACTCAATAACTAAGGCAGCCAGTTCATATCAGACTTGTCTATAGATTTAATGCAATTTCTTTTGAAGTTTTATCAGGACTTTAGAAAATGTTAGGCAAGATGAATTCAAATGTAAAATGAAATGGAAAAGTGCCAAGAATAATCTAGATATCTTCCCCAAAGGAGAGGAATTTGGCAGGGTTCCTCCAGAGAACAAGATTTACTACAGAGCTGCAGCCAAGATGATGGGATTGCTACAAGGGAAAAAGAAAAACTCCACCAGTACAGCAGAATAAATATGAATAAAGAAATCTGGCATGCAAAGAAGGAAAAGATGGGTTAGTGTCTTGAGTAAATGGACCAGCCACACACAATTCATACAAATCAATTCTAGAAGGATCAACAACTTTTCCCCAAAAGACAAAAACATTCTAAGTCTTTAAAAAAATTGGAAACCACTTATATAAATGTATTTATATATTAACATTATATATGTAAATAACATATATTAACATAATATAATATGTTATATATGTAATTAACTTAAGGATAATAAAGTACCTTTTCTTCTTTTTTCTTTTTCTTTTTTTGTTTTTGGTTTTATGGATTTGATTTTTTAGAGACAGGGTTTCTCTGTGTAGCTCTGGCTGTCCTGGAACTCACTCTGTAGACCAGGCTGGCCTCGAAGTCAGAAATTTGCCTGCCTCTGCCTCCCAGAGTGCTGGGATTACAGGCGTGCGCCACCACTGCCCAGCTCAATAAAGTACTTTTTTACGTTTGAGACCCAGGGTTACGTTTGAGACCCAGGGTTCAATTTCCTAGCATCCCCCTAACCCCATCCAAAAACAAAAACAAAAACAAAAAACAAAAAAAAAACCCAAAACAAAATAAAAACAAAAAGCAAAAAACAAAAAACAAAACAAAAAACAAAAAGAAAAGAACTCCTCTTCCTCCTCCTCCTCCTCCTCCTCCTCCTCCTCCTCCTCCTCCTCCTCCTCCTCCTCCTTCTTCTTGACAAAAGTTTCTCTGGGTAGCCCTAGCTGTCCTGGAACTTACACTGTAGACCAGGCTGGCCCTGAAAACACACAGATCTGCCTGCTTCTGCTTCCCAAGTACTGGGACCAAAGGCATGCGCCAACAAACTCAGTAAGAAGTAGATTTCTTTTCCTTTTTCTTTATTCTTTTTCTTTAGGAGGAACTAGGGAAGATTCTTTTAAAAAAAAATTATATATTCACTTTATGTATGTGAGTACACTGTCGATTTCTTCAGACACACCAGAGGAGGGCATCGGATCCCATTACAGATGGTTGTGAGCCACCATGTGGCTGCTGGGAATTGAACTCAGGACCTCTGGAAGAGCAGTCAGTGTTCTTGACCACTGAGCCATCTCTCAATCCCAAAAAATATATTTCTTAAGACAATAAGGCATATGTGGAAAAGGAAAAGACTGGCCAGCTTGTCTTGGAGTTAGGATCTCCTGTCCACGGCAGGTGTCTTGATGCAAATCTGCAATCTTGGCACTGGAGAGGCATTAAATAGGATGATGGCAACTTCGAGGCCAATCTGGGCTACACGGTGAGTTCAAACCCAAGCTGAGATACATAGTGAGATCTGGCATCAGAGACCATTAGGCAGGGGCCAGTAAAGTGGTTCAGTGAGTAAGGACACTTGCTGCTAAGTCCGATGGCCTGAATTGGAGCCTTCGGATCCACAGAGTGGAAGGAAAGAACTGACTCCTGTAAATTGTCCTCAGACTCCCGTGTGTAGATGGTAGTATGCTTGTAACGCAAAAGCAAATAATTAAACAGATAAATGTGTTTTTAAGATACCAATAATTAAACCCAATTTTAAAATAGCCCTCCAAAACGAACTTGAAAACAAATAGCCACCAGTGAGATATGTAGAGGAAATGGGAACAACCCATGAAACCCATACCTGACCCCATGATTATCTTAGAAGGGGCATGGACCTAGGAGAGAACTTGGCGCTGTCTCACTAAATGATAGTGTTAGACTGGCTCCTGGTGACTTGTCATTATACTCATAGATCAAGCCATCTCTCAACACTCGCCAAAAAGCCCTATTGTTTGTGACCATCACAGACACCCAGAACTGGCCAAGGAGTAGCGAATAAGAGAGTGCAGGATTCTCTTCCCTGAACAGAACATATAAACGCACGCCTCTCCAGAGGCTCAAGGACGGTTGTGGAAGAAGAGGCAGAAAGGACACAGAGCCAGAGGCGGTCAGTGACTGTTAGGAAGCAGTGTCTTCTGGACGCAGACGGGGAGGCTGAGCCATGGGAACCACCGCGGCCATGACAGCATGCACAAGGCCTGCTAAACCCAAGTCAGGGCAAATCCCAGCACAGAGGAGGGGGCTGGGCACACAGTGCCACCCCACCCGGGAGCTATTGGCATGTCTTAGCTGCTGACAAGGAAAGGGCTGGCTTTCTCTAAGAATGTGGCCCTTGATAAATCCATTCATACCGCAGTGAAGACCACCAATCCAAGGATTTGTGAGCAACACAAACTGACCCTGATAGGGGGAAAAGGAACACAGGGTTGGGTGGGAAGGGAGGTAGTGTGGATCTGGGAAGAGTTGGCGGGGGTGGGGGATGGGGAGGCGGGGGGGTGGGGGGTGGGGTGGGGGGGGGTGGGGCGAATAAGATCAAAATTCTCAAGGGACTGATTTTAAAAAGCACGGATATATAGGCTTATGTCATTTCGTAGGAGATTAAATGTGAATGACACAAGCCAGTGAAAAGATGGCCAGCCTCAGGAAGGATCCAGAAAAACACAATTTAAAACATGGTGCAACATCGTCACACACCTAGCTACCTGGTAAAATCGTCAGCCACTCTAGTTGGCTCCAACTCTGATATTCCGATGCAACAAGGTAGCTCAATTTTCTTGGGCCGCCATACCAAGTAGAAACAGACAAGTTGCCTTCAGCAGCAGACAGTTCTGGAATCGAGATCAAGCTATTAGCGGGGTTGGTTTCTGCTGAGGACTTCCTCCTTGGCTTGGGGACATCCAACTTCTTCCTCCTCTTCATATGCCTTTCTTCCCATTGTACTTACAAGGGCACCCAGTCCTGTTGGATTAGGGCCCACACTCATGATCTCATTTTAGCTTAAGGGCCACTTTGAAGACTGTCATTCCAAATAAAGTCAACCAAGATGGGATTCTTGTGATGAAGAAAAAGTACAAAGATTTAAAGACACACGTAAGGATCTATTATTTTAGACAGCGTGACTGGGAGGGCCTTTCTAATGAGGTGGCATTTGAACAGTGCACCAGGGAAGGAGGCTTGCAGAGATGAGGGGTTCTGTGAGAGCCCTCCAGGGACAGGGACCTGTGTATGGAAGGACAATGTGGTGAGAGCAAGTTGGTGTCCTCGAGAAACAGCATGAAGGGCTGGGATTACAATTCAGCCAGAAGTGGCTTGGCTTTGGAATTGTTTGCCTTGCTTGCACGAAGTCCCCAGCATTGCATAGCATAAAACTGGGCTTGGTGGCACATACCAGTAATCCCAGAATTCAGAAGGCTGAGGCAGGAGGATCAGGGATTCTAAGGAAGTACTTTGATGTCAGCCTACGCACAGCCCTCTTCCATGAAGCAGGAAGTAAAGGAAAGGGTTTCAGAGAGGCGGCTAAGAACAGGCATCCTATACAATGGCAGAAACTGTGGATGACAGGCACGGAGTGATAGGGGATGTTAGAGAATTCTAAACAGGGACTGTTAGAATCACTGTGCACAGAGAGCAAAGTGGACTGAGGGAACAAACCAGGAAGCCTTCGAGGACATCAGGAGGGAAAAAGTGGCCCAGGTTAGGGTATGCTGGTGGGACAGTGAAAGGGGAGCAGATTTGAAAGCCGGTCCGGAATCATCAGGTCGTGGGTCAGGTAGAGCAGGGAAGGCACCGAGAATCACGGGCTGCTTCTGGGCTCTCTCTTTAGGAGCGTTTGAAGACAGCAGTCTCAGACAGGGAGTAGAGACATCTGCTTTGGACCTGATTAGAGTCCCGTGAAGCTCCTGTGAGTAGTTAGATGTGAGTTTTCAGAAACCGGTCAGTGTGTAGAGTACCACTGAGGTGTCTTCGCATCGATTTTCCTATCAGTAATGAGTGGGAAGGAAACAAGCACCTGTGGGTGAAGAAAGGTCCTGGACTTTCTTCTGATGTCCGGCACGCAGTGGCGCCAGCACCGCCCACAACTGGCTGCACACACACACACCCGCCTCATCGGGAAACATCGAGGGACAGAAAGCAGATGCAACAAAATGGGGCCACATGGGGTCACTGCAGTTTGTCTGTTTTCTCCAGGGCTCTCCTTCCACGAGGTAGACGCTTCCGTTTTGCATCAAATGTCACTTTCCACTAAGTAACTGGTGAGCTCAGAAGCAAACTGTAGCAGGGGAAGAGGACAGTCCTGCCCCGGATGCTTGGCCGCCTGACCCTTCTATCTTCCAATACCACGGAGCAGTCTGAGAGACGCCAAGGGCCCGCGCTGACCACGTGACCCCTGTTCTCGGCACAGGCAGCCTTCGAGTGCATTCAGACTTCAGACCCTGGTGGCATCTCTGCAAAGCTGGCTTGGTCGAATTTCCAAATGAACGGTAGGCACAAACACTCTGAGAGCCAGCACTCAGTTATCATAGCTGAATTTCTTCTCTGCTTTCAAGGATGGAGAGGGGCAGATACCTCCTCGCAGGGTCTCCAAGGAGCCTTTCTGATGAGGAATTAAGGCCCCTTAGAGGCATGACTGTGGATGTCCTCTACATTAACTAATGAGACAAACCTTCAGGCTCAGCTTCCTGTCCTGGGCTATAATGGCCGCTGCAATCTTGCTAATCACTTCCTGCCGTCTGCCCCTCTCTGACTATGATAAATATTAATGCCTATAATTGTCCCTTCCTCCTTTGGCCCCCAGCTTCTCGTAGGAGATAAGTTACTTTCTTTGCCTTCCTCAGAGATGAACAAGGCTCATTTTCGGTAATGGCATTTTCTAGGTCTGGTTTTTAATCCAAACCTTCCCCCGCTGTTCCTCAAAGAGGAGAAGCCTACAATTAGAGAAGCATCCTAGAATTTGAAACTCTTTGTGGTTTCATGGCTTGTCCAAAGTTTGTTTGCTCTTGAGAGCCCTTAGCCCAGGCCTCGAAGGGGTGTGGCCAAGTGCTGAGATTATATTCGATGTTTTGTTTGAACAAAATGTGTAGTTTTCTTCCACTAGGTAAAGTATTGTACGTCTCTTTGGGTTTTCTTTTTCTATAACATTATTATTTTTTTAAATATTGTATGTGTATCGGTGTTTTTCTAGCATGTGTGTATACCACTCGTATACCTGGTGCTAGCAGAGTCTAGAAGAGAGTACTGGGGCCCCTGGAGAGAAGTGGAGGGACAGGCAGTTGTGAGCCAGGGGGTTGCTAGGAATCAAATCCCCGTCCTCTGAAGAGCAGTCAGTGCTCTTAACTGCTGAGCCATCTTTCCAGCCTTCTTTGGGTTTTTTCTTTTCTCTTTCTTTCTTTCTTTCTTTCTTTCTTTCTTTCTTTCTTTCTTTCTTTCTTTCTTTCTTTCTTTCTTTCTTCCTTCCTTCCTTCCTTCCTTCCTTCCTTTCTTTCACTCAGCCCTGGCTGTCCTGGAACTCTATAGACCAAGCTGTCCTCAAACTCAGAAATTCACCTGCTTCTGCCTCCCAAGTGCTGGGATTAAAGGCGTGCACCACCACTGCCTGGCTTCTTCTTCTTCTTCTTCTTCTTCTTCTTCTTCTTCTTCTTCTTCTTCTTCTTCTTCTTCTTCTTCTTCTTCTTCATTGGCTATTTACATTATTTACATTTCTTTCTTTTCCTTTTTTTTTTATTATTTTAATTTATTTACATTTCAAGTGCTATCCCCTTAACCAGTTTTCCACTCTCCTGGAAACTCCCTCTCCAATCCCTTCTCCCCTGACTTCTATGAGAAGCCACCCACCTGCTCCTTTCTTTGTGTTTTTAAAACATGATACCAAAATAAATTAAATAATTTTTGAAATCCTGTTTAATACTTCCAAAGAATAGTTTTTTGGGGGGTACTTCTGGGTGACCCCACCATCCAACATGTGGGGACACAAATGCTGTCATATCTTCAGGACATGGTGAGTGGGGACCACAGAGTATCAGATCGGAAACATCCCCACACCCACATGGTGGCTCACAACCGTCGGTAAACCAGCCCCAGGGGTCCTCGTCTGGCCTCTTGCAGGTCCAGCCACACGTGTGTTGCACAGACATACGTGCAGGCAAAGCACCCATACACATAAAAATAACAAACAAATTGGTGGGGTATGGTGGCACATGCCTTTAATCGCAGCTCTCAGGAGGCAGAGGTGAGCGGATCTCTATGAGTTCTAGGCCAGCCAAGGCTGCATATTGAGACCCTGTCTCAAAATAGAAAAACAAACAAAAACAAGCAAAAAGGAAAACTGGTGTTCCTCCCCCAAACCCTCCACCACTCTCTCATCTAAAAAATGGATTCCCCAAAACAGGAGATTGTTTGTGAATGTCACACCCTCTGGAGTTACAGAGCTGAGCCCTAGAACCTGAGTCCAAAGGTTTTTGATTCAGATATTGTTTTTCTCCGATTCACCTTTAACCAAGAGTAAGATGACAAACCATACTCCAAGGTCTTGTTTTTCAGGCACGGCCATGTATTCTTTTCAAATGAAGCAATTTCAGGAAAATAAAAGTTCCTAACAGATAATTACCAGCAGAAAAGAAGTCTTCCCAACTCTTTAAAGTGCTTTAAATGCTACCTACCTGAGAAGCTGATCCTGTCTTTCCCCATCCACAGAGAAACATTCTGGGTCAAGTTGGAACCCTAGGTGGGCGTGTTCATGGTTCCCATTTCCCCAGAATTTCAGTCTTTTCATCAGTTCTCAAGGGGCGTTGTCTTGGTTAGGGTTTTGCTGCTGTGAACAGACACCATGACCAAGGCAAATCTTATAAAGGACAACATTTAATTGGGCTGGCTTACAGGTTCAGAGGTTCAGTCCACCATCAAGGTTCAGTCCATTATCAAACATGGCGGCACCCAGGCAGGTATGGTGCAGGAGGAGCTGAGAGTTCTGCATCTTCATCTGAAGGTTGCTAGCAGAATACTGGCTGCCAGGCAGCTAGGATGAGGGTCTTAAAACCCACATCCACAGTGACCCACCTACCTGACAGGACCACACCTTCTAATAGTGCCACTCCCTGGGCCCAGCACATATAAACCATCAGACCGGTCAAGTCAGAGAGATGTTTCTGGAAGGGTTAGCTAGCTGTACTTTAAAAGAGTTGTCAAGTGCTGTGGTTCTAAGGCTCATGGAGCCTTCCAGGGCCAGACAGCCAATAGAGATTAATGAAGACAAGTGGAAGGACACAGTGTAGTGGGAAGCTTAGAAGAGAACCCTTCAGAGGCCAAACTCACAGCTATGGTGGTTTGTAGATATTAGGAAGCCTTCTCTCCCCTGTACCCCAACCCCCTCACTAGAAACTGATGGAGTTTGCTAAAAGTTAAGGAAAAACTCAAAACCAACCATCCCAGGGCTCTGGACACCAGCCAAAGATGGACAGCAAATTAAAGATCATTTACTAATGAGAAATAGCTAGAGCTGAGGGCAGGAGCAGTAGAAACCTTTAGCCATTTCTGTGGGCTCTGCTCCACCCTCTTCCTTTTGATTGTCAAGGGGCCTAGCCAGTACTGACACCAGCTTTGATGCCTAAAAGGGTAAATGGATTTGGGGCAGAGGGCGCTTCCTCCACCCAAGACACAGTATTGATAGCACGCTATAGGACTCACTAGAAAACAATTCAGAGAAAGCCAAGGCTTTGTAAACCAGAGGATGTGGTCCCGCCTGGGGTGTGGAGTAGCCAGCTGGGAACTGCGTAGACTTGCTTACGGTGCTATCCAGAGGCACACTGTGTTCTCCACAAACCCTGTGTTAGTGATAGCTTTCATGCTCTGCTTAATGAAGTCTCGCATCTCCTGACCACTGCATGTGGAAATTCTTATTGGCTTTCTTCTTTCTTTTGTGATCCTGAGGATGAAGCCTCGTGTTCACTGCACACTTGCCCCATCGCCGATCAGTGATACTGTAGTGATGTCACCGATCAATGATAATGTAGTGATGTCACCGATCAATGATATTGTAGTGATGTCACTGATCTATGATACTGTAGTGATGTCACTGATCAATGATACTGTAGTGATGTTCCCTTCCTCTTGGTTTTGTTTTCAAAACCCTGTTCTTTTATTATTGGGGCAGGTGTCTCTCTATTATATAGCACCGTCTGTCCTGGAATTGGCCATGCAGAAGTCACAGAGATCCACCTGCCTCTGCCTCCAGGGTGCTGGGATCAAAGGCCCAGCTTCCAACATCATATTCGAAGGTTGTTCAAGAATTTTAATTCCAAATGTTCAAACCAATTTCAAGGTTCAGCTCTTCTCTAGAATCACAGGGAAATGTACAAAAATGTACATTTTTATCCCTGTCAGTTGAGGGCCAAAGGATTCCTTTGAAATTCAACCAAATAGCATTCAGGATCTACAAAGAGTGATCTGATCTAACCTGCACGCACCACTGGACATCTGATTGGTGTAATCAGTTGTATAGGGGAATCTCTGTGTCTCTGCTTGTGTCTCTCTGTCTGTCTGTCTGTCTGTCTCTCTCTCTCTGTGTGCGTGTGTGTAAGGGAGTAGGAATGGATGAGAAGAAATTGTTTTGTATGATGAAGAAATCTGGCAGCCATCTACTTTGTAAGTTAAAAACCCGGCCATTTCTTACCTCCTTAACTCTTTGACCTACAAACGCATGTGCACGGAGTACCTGCAGAACCAGCTGCCTGCTTTACAACCCAGTACAAAATGGGGAGGAAAAAAAAAAGGTCAAGGTATCAACTGCAGATCTTTAAACTACATGGGGCCCTTCTGAGTGGGCAGATCACATGCTCGGAGCATTCAGGTGTGTCTCCTGACATGGCACAGCCCGTAGTGACATAGCACCCCTTCCCCAGGTGACGGTCTTCCCCAGAAGAATTTCCCAGTCATTAAACTCCTCCTCCACAGCCTTCTCCAGTCTTCTCCAGGGACTTGCCTCACCTCTCTGAGGCTCTGAACTTGAGCTCCAGTTTCCCCTTTGGCTGGGGAGGTGTGGGTGAGGCTTGCTTCAATGAGCATAGTAAACACACCTCTGTCACGGCCTCTCCCACCTGACCTGGCTCCTCCTTTCTGTGGTTGGCTGACTTCTTGAACTCCGATGGGTGTGGTAGGAAAACCATAAAGGTCCCGTGAAACAGAGTGGTTGGCAGGAATTCCTGGCATGTGTTTCCTCTCTAGTCAATCCTTTTGGGCTTAGTGGGTTCTGAAGGGTAGAGGGAGGCAACTCACCTGCTGGGTAGTGACGAGTGCCAGCCACTCCGGTGAACCCTGCCTCCCTGTCGCTGGCTCAGAAACGCAGGCCACACCAACCAGCTCCGCGTATTTCTTTCTTCCTTCTTCTCATCCTGAGTCTCTTGTTTGCCTGTTTCTGATCAGCATGAATCATGGGCACTGGAACTGTGCCTCAGGGTGCTCACAGAGCCTCTTGGAAGTAAGACTGTTTCATTTTGCCTACCTGGCTTCACTTCCGGTGTGCCAAAAGGCAAGGATAAAGACGCTATTCCCAAGCCTTTTCCGGAGATCTGCCAAGCTGTTCAAGTCTCTGCCTTTTGCAGAGTTAGGCAGTGTTGCGGGAAAGATTCTAAAGGGCATCCTTTGTATATGCGGGGAACATAATGGTGAGTGGCCACTTCAAGAGGAAGTCCCCAGCTGCTGTGTCTGAGCCTCTTGAACCCTGGGTCTCCCCGGGTTGAGCCTTAAGAAGTGCAGGGATACAGCTTTCTCCCGTGGTGGGCAGAATCACAGATCCCTCATACCTTAACTCCCCAAGCCTGCGATTATGCTGATTTAGTTGGCAGAAGAAACTTTTTATACCTGATTGGGTAAAGGCTCTGGGGATAGGCAGGTGGGTCTAATATAATCCCGAGATTGTTATCAAGGTGGGGGGGGGGTGGGGGGGCAGGAGAATCAGGATGTAGAGGATAAGATGGGACCAGGAAACAGAAGCCAGAATGATGTGAGAATCAAGTGCCAGTTGATCTCAAGTGAAAGAATGTTGGTAGTTTCTAGAAGCTGGCCAAGGATGCGGTAAGGAATCACAGCTATTTCCCTTGCATCTTCCAGAAGGAATGCAGCTTTGTCCACACCGTCACAGCTCAGTGAAACCCATTTCACATATGACCTCCAGAACCGGAGGGAAGCGCATATTTCAGTTGTCATGTCACTGGGTGTTCAGTCATTCGTCATAGCAGCAAGCGGATGCTAATCCCTTCTACTTCCGTCGTCGCTGAGTTTTCTGACTCTTCAGCTGATGGGTTCTTTCCTCTTCAAAGGGGTTTTGCTTTCAGGAGCGCTATGCAAGCACCCAAAACATTTAAGAGATCTAAAGTAGCTACGTACTGCTTCCTGCTGAAATCCTATGTGTCCATCTAACATAAAAGAGACGTTCTTTGTTGAAGGTGGTGACCCACAGCAGAGGAGAAAGAGGTGACAGTGATGGAAAGGCAGACATTGTGTGTATAATACTGATTGACAACCACACACACACACACATGCATGTGTGTACCTCCTTTAAATTGTGTAGAGTTTAAAGTACCCTCATTATAAATGAGGTACTTGGGTGTATATATATATATATGTGTGTGTGTGTGTGTGTGTGTGTGTGTGTGTGTGTGTTCAGCGTGATATGAAAGAATAGAACTCATCTGTAAGCAATTTCTCTTCCTTTCCAGAGTCTCATTTCAAATCTCTTCCTATCTGGAAACTTAAGCAGAAAGGTCGTGGCCCTTCCTTCCACACTGGTTTAGGCATAACTGGTTTTTCATAGCTATTGAAGTCGGGCTTTGTAGTCCCTGAGTCCCTGGGGGACAGTCCCTCATACCGTGCTGTTTCCTTGTGATGTTTTTCTGTTAGCCTTCAAGTCCAGCTCTGTGGATCTCCCCGCAGCTCCCTGTTGTTGGTGTCTAGAGTAGAGGACATCCTGAGACAAGGAGATCAAATAACCTAAGGGTAAAGTGAGGAAGGCAGCAGACACCAGCCTTTTCTGTCGGAGGCGACATTCTCTGGGAGGAGGCCAAGGACAACATAAACACAGCCGGGCTGGGAAATCAAAGCGCCACTTAAAAATAAGCAAACAAACGGAGCGGGCTAGGATTACTACTCCCTTATTAAAAGCAACTTAGGACAAGACAAAACAAACATAAAAGTGGAGAAGGGTTATTAAATGTAAATTCATCTTGGAGAGGAAAACTGCTACCGTGGTCACTTCGTGAAAGGATACGGAAAGCAAACCCGAGAACTCATGCATAGGTAATGGTCCCCTGGCGCCCACATAGGAAGCAGTGGTTAGCAAGGCGTCTGCATGCAAGCTCTCGGGTCTGACGGGATGGCTCAGCGGTTAAGGGCTTGCTGTGCAAGTGTACATATCCGAGTTCAGATCCCCGGAACCCACTTAAATTCTGTGTAAGCATGTTCTCCTTCCTACAGTTTAAGCCTCTGAAGGCAGAGATAGGTGACCCCAAAAGCCTCTGGCTAGTGCAGAGGTTCTCACCTGACCTAATGCTGCAACCCTTTAAGACAGTTCCTTCTGTTGCAGTGAACCCCTTCCATAAAACAATTATGTTGCTACTTCGTAGCTGTGATTTTGCCACCGTTATGAATTGTAATGTAATTTTCTGATATGCAGGATATCTGATAGATGACCCCCAAAGTGGTCTCGACCCACAGGTTGGGAGCTGCTGTGCTAATGGCATAGTCATGTTAATGGTTTTGATTGAGAGACCCTGTCGCAGTGAATAAGGTGGAAAAGCAATAGGGAGCAGTTCTGACGTCAAACTCCGCCCTCTCCATGTATGTGCACACGTGTGTGCCCGTGCCCACATGTGTGCTTGTATATATGCGACCATGCATTCTGTGCATGCATGGATGAGAATGGGAAGAAGAAAAAGAAAAACAATAACAAGGCACATTTTTGTTTCTCCAAATCTCTACATTCTGCTTGAGCAGGTCTGTGATGAGACAGTCCATGGTCCGAGATGCGCAGAGTCAGGAAGAAATCACAGCAGCCTGAAGCCAGCACCTGAGCTGCCAACGCTAAGATCTGCAGGAACCCAGGGCTTTGAACCCATGCCTTGAACGGGGAGAGGCTTGAACGGGGGAGAGGAGGGCTTCATGAGCTTGTTTTCCGCCTTCAAAGTGCCCTTCCTCTACAAACTTTTATCAGGTGAAGGCGTAACAGTTCTCGACTCAAGACCGAAGGAAGCAAGTGTTTTGAGTGCTGTGGAGGATTCTCAATATTCTGCAATCCAATGAGGTCAACATGGCATCCTTCCAACATTCATAGGCCGTTCTTCCTGACTATTTAAACCAGCTTCCAGGGCTGGAAAGATCACAGCTGGTAAGAGTTCTCAAGTATGGGGCCCTCAGTTCAACTTCCCAGAATGCTGTGTGTGGTACCTGTAACCGTAGCGCTGTGGGGAAACGCAGAGATAGGAGGTCACTGGGACTCGCTGCTCTTGGCCCAAGTTCAGGTTCAGTGAGAAAACTGGTTTTGAGGAATAAGGGCAGGACAGAACCCTCTCCGGGCTCAGGTGCACATATACCGCACCCCTCCCCCCACATATACACACAGACTCACACACAAAAAATAAAGTGACTTCAAGTTGCAGATCCATACATCCCTCTGATACTAGGATACCGCTGTTTGAAAAGCTTTGAAAACAATTGGATTCAGTTGTTCATCTCTCTTGGCTCTTACTGCTGTGCGTGTCTTCTTCTTCTTCTCTAGCATCCTCCCTAAACCCTCTCTCCTACCCTGACTTCCACCTGCTGAGACGGCCAACTAAGACCCTCAGCCAATGCTGGTCCATATTGCTGGGGCCAAACTGGAGTCTGCAGCAACTCGCTTACTCTCTGGTAATGACGCTGGTCTCCATGAGGAACAGGGGCAAGCCCGTGATGTGACGCTTGCCTCTCCGGTCCTGTTCTTTCAGGCTATATCTCTTGTTCCCTCTGGTTCCTTTAACTATAGGACTCTGATCTCCGTGACTCTCCCTGGCACATGTCCACAGGGTGGTGTGGGTGTTCAGACCTTACTATCTCTGGGCAGTCTCTGGGCAAATGGTCTGCTTTCTCTTGAGAAAAGATGGCTGTCATTTGAGGGGTCATTACAATAGGAGGCTGGACACCCGCGGCCCACATACACATAAAGAACAGGTTAAAACAAATTACACAGTCTAAGCTTCTTCCTTCTGGACCCTTGCATCTCGTCTTCCTGCTCACCATTCTGACACTGCTCTGGCCCTTGGCTTGGGAAGAAAACTTGCATCTTCCTCAAAGCTAATACTCTCTGAGCAGCCCTCCAATAACAGGGCCATTTTCTCTTCCCCACTTACATACATGGGACATACATACAATGAGTCATGTATAAATACAGGACGTTATCAGCCTGATAAGTATGTTACACAGTATGATATATATGTAGATATCATACATATAGGAAAAGAGTTACATGAGGTACATGTGTGCTGTGTGCAAAAAATAGAAAATAGAAAATAGAAAATGTTATTGGGGAAGTTTTGTAAAGGGAAATCTTGGAACCAGAAAGCATACTCCTTGATTATTTTTCTCTATTATGGAGAATTGCTTTCTCATTGACTGCGTGAATGAGTGTGTGTGTGTCTGTGAGAGAGAGAGAGTGTGTGTGTGTATGTAAGGGTGAGTGTGTGAATATGTGTGAGTGTGTGAGTGTGTGTGTGTTTATACTCAGTGGCAGTAAAGGATGAAGTCACGTGACTTGTGAGAGCACTGTCAGAATTGGGAAGGCATCTTTGTGACTGGCACCAATGGATAGGGTGAGAAATATTGTTCTGCAGACCATGGTGCACACATCTGCACCCTAAACCAAGGACTGTCTTCCCCAAAGGTTCACACTGCAGAGAGTTAGAAGCCCTGTTTTGGAATCCTCCTGCAGCGCACACCCCAGGGTGAAAACCACAGCGATTTATTGACAGCAGAGCATTTCTCCTGATGTCCCAGCTGGTTCTACCCCTAAAACCAAATCAGCAGACAGTTGTTTATGAGCTTTTTCCTTCTCCACTGCGTCTGTCTAAATGACTTGACTGGACGGCATGCTCGACGGGCTATTTTTATTCTCAAGATTAGAAAGAAAATGGGCACAGAGCTCAGGGGCAGAGTTCTTGCCTACTTTATGTAAGGTACTAGGTTCAATCCCCAGCACTACCACAGCCCAAACCACAACAAATGTCAATTTTTCCCATTAAGTAACCCGAAGCAAGTTCTGCTTAAGGATGCAACCCAGAGGTAAACAGCCATCGCCCTCTGCTGGAAGACTCTGTAACTGCTACATTCAGAGTAGAGAAGCCAGGTTAACACAGGTAGCCATTTTAGTGTGGGCTGGGGATCACTCTCCTTTGCCTTTGAACATGTAATCGCTTCCAAGGGTGGGGAGTGTACTGGTTCATACAGCCAATGAATATTTCAGATAATAATTTTATTCTTTGAAAACTTTACACATTTATATAGTGTATAAATCTATCTGCCCCCCTCAACCTCATATCTTCTTGTTGTTTATTTCGTGAGTCCAATCACGGCTGCCCATCTGCACAGGGAGATGGGGCGATCCCCTGGGGACATGAGCCATCTACCTGTGACCATGTCCCCAAAGGAACAGTGACTTCCCCTCATTAGCCGTCGACTGCCAAGAATTCCTTTAAGCCACCACAGTTCCAGTGAGCCAATGCATGTAACGGGCGTGCTGTGTCAGAAGTCAGGGCTCATGGCCCTCTCCTCTCTACCCACAGGCTCTGACCTACTTCTCCACATCTCCTGGGAAGTTTCCTGAACCTTGAATGGTGAGAGGGTGATACTGATAACCTGTCCAAGGCTGGACACTTGATTTTGTGACCGGGTATCAGTCTCCGCATTAACCACTACCTTCTGCAAAAAAAAAAAGCTTCTCTGGCCAAAGTTAAGAGGAGCGCAAATCTATGAGTATTTAGAAGATTTTTTAGATATTTAGAAGTCAGTTTAACAACATGGCCACTTAGCCAAACCACAAAGGTGGGTGTCCCCTTAGGGCCTGTGACCTCCTCCGCCTTGGGCTTTTGACCAGGCTTACAGGACTGGGCTTAAAATCCCTCCTGTTGAGCAAGACTCACATTTAATAAGGAAGCAGCTGTACCCCTATAGCTGTAATACCACTGTTACACCAAGGGCCGTATGTTACCAGCAGGCCCATAGCACAGCATGCAGGGTCCAGTGCCAGGCAAGACATTGAAGGTTTTCTTTTCCTACAAGAAGCCTGTAGAGCACTTCTGGTGCTCTGTAAGCTAGTCAGCAGGGCAGGGGTTACTGGCCAGTTTGTGATTGGTTTCTTTGTGCCTATATCCAATGCAGGTGCCATCTTTCCCAATAGAGTCTTGCTATCTAGCTATGGTGGGCAACCAGGAGCAACAGCAATAGCTTATATTATTTTGGGAGCCTCTGGGGCCTCTCTGACCAATATTCATAGAGAGGTAACCCATGATTGGTGCTGAGATTTTTATGTAAGAACCCAGGTCTTTGGGGAGCAGCATTGTCCGAGGGTACTTCTGTTCAAATTCTTCCGTTAAAAGCGTTTTTAATTTGCTTACAAACTAGTTGGTTTCCACAAAGCTGCTTCATGAATCCTTAGTTTTGTTTAAGCCACAACTACCCTTTCTTCCCTAGTCCATCTAGATCTACTTACACCTTTACCCTTGAGTATCTTCCGTCCCCTTTCATGGGTCTGTGTTGTACTATTCCAGCTAACTGAGTTTTGTCTTGAAGGTTTTAAATAGCTTTTTCACATTCCCTTCATTTTGGTTAAGCCTCCTGCTAACATTTCATTTCCCATTCTCTGCCTCCTCTGTGCTTGTCCGACCAGTTTCCTTTTCTATGTAGGACTATAGGTTTACATGTTGTTTGATGGCTATCAAATATTCTATCCCTCCTCCGACAGGACACCATTGACAACTAAACAATACCAAAGCTTAATGATTGGACCTGGAAGTAGATCATAGGATGTTTTAAAAACTAATTTTTATTTTGATGGGTTTAGTGGATAAAGTGCTTGTCATGTGAGCATGCTCAAGTCCCAAATCCTCATTAAAGATTCTATGCTTAGTGGTTCATGCCTGTAACCTCTGCTGGGAGGCCGAGGCAAGCACATCCTCTGGGCTTGCAAGGCAGCTGGCCTGGACACACACACACACACACACATGCATACACACACACACATGCATACACACACATGCATACACACATACACACATGCACACACACACACACACGCACACGCACACGCACACGCATACACACACACACACATACACACGCACATGCACATGCATACACACACACACATGTATACACACCAGCACACATACACATATTTTTCTGTTATCCCAAGGTAAATTTTACTTAACGATTCTTTTGTGTACTTTTGAGATTGCATTTTAATTACAGCATTTCTCCCTCCCTCCCTTCAGCTCCTCTCTTAAGCTTTTCCCCTTCAAATTCACAGCCACTTTTTTTTAAACAGTTGTTATTACATGCATATACGTATTTGCAGATACATAATTATCCCCAAATATAACCTGTCATGCATATTTTTGGTAATGTAAAAATGATAGGAAATGGGCTAGAGAAATGGCTCAGGAGGTTGACCTGAACCAGCATGGAGCTAAGAGTAAAGCCACGCCTTTAATCTGACGTCATCCCAGCATCACTACCTGGATTCCCTTTTCCTCCCTGGTGGGCTGAAACCCTGGTTTCCCACCTCTGCTTCTTCTGTGTTTCCTCTGCTGAGGGGGACATTTCCCTCATACTTTCTTGAAAAAGGTGGAAAGGGGAGGCCACTGTCCTTATGACATGTGCACCTATTGCAAAATTCTTGTTTTAGTGTCGTATTTTAGGACAAGATTGTCAATCATGTTTCTTTGGTGTTTGGACAGATTTGCTCTGTGGCCTCCCTAATTCTGGCGTTGTTGTAGAGTCTGGAGCTTTTTTCTTAAGTGTTTGAAGTGAAGGGTTTTTGTCTCCATTTCATGCAGTCTGAAGAATGATCCATGAGAGCCACACTTCCAGCCTTAAGTGACTGGGTTTGTTAAGTATCCAGTAAGCCAGAGTAAAAGAATAAATAGCAATGATAGGTAAGTAGGTAGGTAGGTAGATATTTAGGTAGATAGATAGATAGATAAACAGACAGACTGCAAAACATCATCAAATATGGTCCTCAAAACATCCAGCAGAAGGCTGGGTGTGGTGGCACACGCCTTTAATCCCAGCACTCAGTAGGCAGAGGCAAAGGATCTCTGTGAGTTCGAGGCCAGCCTAGTCAACAGAGTGAGTTCCAGAACAACCAGGGCTGTTACACAGAAAGACAATAACAACAACAACAATAACAAACAGAACAACCATCCAGCAGAAACTGACTGGGGAAGGCCCATTGAGACAACCAGCTGAGGTTCCCAGTAGAGTCCCAGGCAAACAGAGCCCTTGGGTGAGGCCCACACATAAAAGGCCACAGCAGAAAAGTGATGTCATCCAATTGGGGTGGGTGGGGCTCACAAACACCCTGTGGAAACTGCCTGGGGAAGTAGAGCTTTATGTCCATCAATGAGCTTCTCCCGGGGGAACCACACGTGGCCAGACCTCCCCTGTGGGCACTTTCATAGCATGAGATAAACAACAGGAGCCTCTGCTGGAAATAGTTTCTAGCTTTTCTCAAGAATGCAGTCTTATTACTCGAGCTCTTTTGCTGGTCTCTTCCTTCCCGATCACAGGGTTGAGGGAGGAGAACTTGTCCCAAGACAAAAGGCCTTGGATGATATTTCAAGACAAACTTGAGTCTGAAATTGCCTGGGGCATGGGGTCGGAGAACAACCTTACTTCGAGCCAGCATCCCAGGGAGCTCAAACACCAGATGAGGACTTACCAGTATGATGTACATCGTAATCCATATACTCCCCGTCATTGGGAGATACTCCAAGCATCTTTTCTCTGCTCATGTTCTGAGATCTCTAGCGATTCAGCCTTGATAGGTCAGTTTTTACCCATAGCCCGGGCAGACATGTCCTTTTAATGTGGTAATGGTTTTGTAGTTTTAGGGATGCTGCTTGCATTATTTCCTTAAGGGCTTCTTTCTCCCTTTCCTCTGTTCTTATTTCTGGGAACTATTGCTTCTGAGCTGGTCCTTTCAAATGGCGCAGCCCCTTCCCTAGTATTTCTGTTTCAGCTATTTTCAAGAGGCCCCCCGCCCCTCCCCCATTTAATATGACAACTTTATTGAATTTGGGCTTTTAAAGATCTTTTAGATTCTTATATGTTTCTTTCATGTACATATAAAATCATATATAATAGATAATATATATAAAACATAGACTTCCTGTATTTGGGAGATGGGCTCAGTCAGTAAAGTGCTAACCTTGTGTTGAAGTTAGGTTTTTTTTGTTGTTGTTGTTGTTGTTTTTTTGTTTTGTTTTTTTTTTTGTTTTTTGGTTTTTTTGAGAGAGGGTTTCTCTGTGTAGCCCTGGCTGTCCTGGAACTCACTCTGTAGACCAGGCTGGCCTCGAACTCAGAAATCTGCCTGCCTCTGCCTCCCAAGTGCAGGGATTACAGGTGTGCGCCACCACTGCCCGGCGTAGTTAGGATTTTCATTGCCGTGAAGAGACGCTATGACTGAGGCAACTCTTAAAAGGAAGACTATTTCATTGGGGCTGGCTTACAGCGTCAGAGGTTTAGTTTGTTGTCATCAAGGCGGGAAGCATGACGGGTGGAGTGCAGACAGGCATGGCGCTGGAAGAGCTGAGAGTTCTACATCTTGACCCACAGGCAGCCAGGCAGAGACTGGGTAGAGCTTGAACATATATAAGACCTCAAAGACTGCTTCCACAGTGATACGTTTCCTCCAACAAGGCCACATCTCCTAATAGCGCCACTTCCGATGGGCCAACATTCAAACATGAATCTATTCGGGCCAAACCTATTTAAACCACTGCACCTTGTAAACAAAAGGACCTGAGCTTGATCCCCAGAACCACATTTTAAAAGTTGGGTGTTGATTTAGAGGATCTAAAGGAATGGAACTTAGAAAATAGAATCTGTCTATCTGTCTGTCTGTCTGTCTACCTACCTACCTATCATCTATCTATGGAAAGTAGATTTATTAGAATGACTTATAGGTTGTGGTCCAGCTAATCCAACAATGGTGGTCTGCCAATGCAAGGTCCAAGAATCCAGCAGTCATCCTGTCCTCAGGGCTGGGTGTCTCAGCAGGTCTTCAGTCTATGCCAGCTCCTGAAGGAGTAGGCTCTAACTCCAGGAAAGGAAGGGACTAGCCAGCGAGAGTGAGAACAAGTAGGCGAAGGGAGCAGGCTTCTTTCTTCCATGTCCTTTATATAGGCTGCCAGCAGAGGGCGTGGTCCAGATTAAAGTTGGATATTACCACCTCAAAAAAAACAAAAACAAAAACAGATTAAAAGTATATCTTCTCACCCTAAATGGCCTAGATTAAAAGTGTGTCTTCCCACATCAAATGATTTAATTAAGGGGGAAAAAACCCTCTCAGATATGGTTGGCCACTTGGGTTTTAGTTAATTCCAGATGTAGACAAGTTTATAACCATGAGTAGCCACCACAGCTGTGACAGCTGTGGAGGTGCCTAGGTGTAATTCAGGGAGGATCCTTCAGGGCTCTCTGGCCAGTCACCCTAGCTCATGTGGTGGCGAGTTCCAGACCAGGGAGAGACTAGGTCTCAAAATAAAGTACTGTTCTCAAGTGACACTTTAGATAATCTTCAGGTATCTACACATGAGAGCGCATACATGTTCATATGCCCACGTGTACATATATACCCTGCACACACATGAGCACATATACACTTAGATGTTCCTTGGTATATAATGGGGTCAATGAAACCCATCCCACACACATCATGAGCCAAAAATATTTCTAATCTACTTTGCTTACCAAACATCATAGCTCAGCCAATGTGTCATTGTCAGTTAACAAGGCCAACTGGGAACTGTCTCTCTGTTCCAGGACCCCAAGGCAGACTCTTACTGTATATCACTAATCTTGGGAGAGATTAGAACATTTCTGCTCAATGTGTATTGGTACCACATCATTATAAAGTCCAAAAACTGTTATGTCAAACAGTCCTAGGTTGAGACTCACCTATTTCTGTGTTACACGCATACACATGTGTGCACATATATGTATAACAACTTGTTCTTGTTCTGTGAATACAGTTTCTTTTTCTCAGAATATTACAATGATCATTATTACATTTTAAAAAATATTTATGTATTTTTATTCTATGCATTTTGCCTGTAAGTATGTCTTTGTGCCATGCGCATGTGGTGCTCACGATGCCAGAAAGAGGGTATCCGATCCCCTGGAACTCGAGGTACAGATGATTGTCAGCTGCCATGTGGGTGGGAACCTGTGTCCTCTGGAAGGGCAGTCAGTGCTCTTAACTGCTGAGCCATTCCTCTAGCCGCTGGCTGTTGTTTTATAATCATTCTTATTTATTATCATTGTGTGCGATGTATATACAGGGATGAGAGCAGGTGTGTGCCACAGAGCGTGTGAAGACGGGAGGACAGCTTTCGGGAGTCACTCTCCTCTTCTATCCTGTTGAGAAGGTCTCTCTGTGTCTGCTGTGTCTGCTGTGCTGTGCACGCCAAGCGATCAGGTCTGCGAGCATTTAGGTTATTGCCCCGTCTCTGCCTCCCATCTCCTTCATGAGTATTGGGATTACAGAGGTAAGACACTTACATCTGACTTTTACACACAGGTTCTGGGATCTGAACTCAGGTACCACGCAGACACTTTCACCAGCTGAGGCATCTCCCTGGCACTCTATTTTTTTCCCTTCTACTGTATAGTTCGTTTCTTCCAAATTGCTTTCTTTTAATGTAAGACTCTCCTCGGCTGTGAGTGCCTCTGTGGTTGACTGCTTTTGGTTAAGCCTTTGCCTGTCACCATGCGGTGATCTGGCTAGGCCATGTGTTGGGAATCTGGATGGGAGCATCTTGTGTGTGTCTTTTTCCCATGTGCTATTTAGAGTCCCTTGAGTCTGTTTTCTCAAACTGTTCACTGTAAAGTGTTATCGTACTTTTATTAGGGTCTGGGGAGTGCACAGTATTAGATACATGTTTCCCATCTGCCACTTGGTTTTTCTTCTTCCTGCCTGTATACACACACACACACACACACACACACACCCTGAAACTTATCTCTTATCCCAAAGTTAGTCTCCTGATTCCCATAGTTCCTAGAGGAGCGGTCTTTGATCTTTCAAAGCTTGCGTTACTGTCATCAGAGAGGTTTCATCCAGCAGCTGATAAAAATAAATACAGAGACCCAGAGCCAAACGTTAGCTGGAGCCCGGGGCGTCCTGAGGGAGACGGGAGGAAGGATTGCAGGAGCCAGGGATCAAGGACACAAGAAGAAAACCTGCAGGATCAACTAACCTGGGCCCACAGGGGCTCACGGAGACTGGACCACCAACCAGAGAGCATGCGTGGGATGGGCCTAGGCCCCCGGCACATACCTTACAGTAGTGCAGCTTGGTCTTCATGGGGGACTCCTGATAGTGGGAGCAGGGGCTGTCTCTTGACTCTGTTGCCTGCCTTTGGGACCCTTTCCCACTACTGGGTTTCCTTGTCTAGTTTCAACAGGAGAAGATGTGCCTAGTCTTACTGCAGCTTGATATGCCAAGGTGGTTGACACCTCTGGGAGACCTGCCCTTTCCTGAAGAGAAATGGAGAAGGAGGGGGGAATGGGAGGGGGGAAGACTGGGAAGAGAAGAGGGAGGGAAACTGGAGCCAGATATAAAATAAATAAGTAAATAGTAGAAAGAAAGGAAGGAAGGAAGGAAGGGAGGGAGAGAGAGAGAGAGAGAGAGAGAGAGAGAGAGAGAGCAAGCAAACTTGGGTTAAAATGGTAAGGCAGTATGAAATAGCAACCAGATAACCAGGCTAAACAACTCTCGGTGCTTGTGAAATAATTTATACAAGAGAGCCTGCACTCTGTACCATGCGGTGCTTTCTAATGCCTAAGACCGGCATGTTTCTATGTGGAAATGACTTCATCTCCCCAGTGAAGACCCCTGAAATCATCAGGTGCTCCCAGCTCCATGCAGAATCTCTGTGAACTGGAGAATGCCGTCTGCACAGACGGGCAGAGACCTGAACACTGTGAGACACACCACACGTGGGCTGCAGTTCTCCAGATGGCGAAGGACTCTTAGTAAAGTTCTAAACAAGAACAGCAATGAAACGAACGACTTTTCAATGCACGTGGTTACTTTCCAGCACACTCCGTGTGCAGTAAAGCCATGCAAACGTATTATAAACGATACTTTAAGTGGAATTACGTTTGGATTTAGACCATTGCACCTGTCTGAATGAGTCCCGGGCGGCGTGTAAGCTACCTCTCTGCCTCATGCTTTACGAGACATCTCATCATCCTGGCCTTTGGTTGCTATATGCTTGTGGGGCCGCCTTGCTGCATTGAAATTGCAGTTATCCTGACCGTGAGGAGTTCTTCCAGCAAGACTTACTGTTACTCTAACAAGTACCCCAGCAAGGAAGCTGGGGTACTTGTTACCAGGAGGTAACAAGTCTCTGCCTCCTGGCTGGTTCCCTGTAAAGGGGGTATTCCAAGATCCTTGGCCATTGCTCGTTTGAGGAGACTGTGTTCTCAGAGAGGATCTAGTGTTAAGCCCTGCTTGAGGAGTGGTCAGACGTTGGTAACCTCTAATAAAGAATTGAAGTGTGGTCTAGGCTTGCTTTAGAAAGTCTTGGGTGTGGGAGGGAAGGTGGAAAGAGGGGGAAAGGTAGCCAGAAGTGTGATTGCTGCTAAAACTTGGTAACGAATCTGTGTCTGGTGTTTGTTTGTTTGTTTGTTTGTTTTGGGTTTTTTTGGGTTTTTTGGATTTGGTTTTTTTTTTTTTTTTTTTTTGAGACAGGGTTTCTCTGTATAGCCCTGGCTGTCCTGGAACTCACTCTGTAGACCAGGCTGGCCTCGAACTCAGAAATCCACCTGCCTCTGCCTCCCAAGTGCTGGGATTACAGGCGTGCGCCACCACCACCTAGTGTGAATCTGTGTCTTGTTTTGGTTTGGTTTTACAGTCTCTCTCAGTTTTTCTATGTTTTTGGAATTGTTGGCAGAAAACGTCTTTGAGATGTGCTAGTCCAGATTAGATTCCTGTGCCTGCTGGAGGAGGCATATTAAAGTAGCTATGGATGCTTCAGAATGGCGGAAGTACCAGGAAGGCCTCCAAATGCCTTTCCGTGCCACAGGATTCAAGGCAGTGTACAGTTCAGGGAGGAAGTGAACAGGGCGGAACCTCATTAAGGTCACCCGCTGCCCTCTCCCTGGACCTGAGGGTTCTCTCGACTGCCCCAAGGTGGACGTCCCGCCTCCTATAACATCACACCCTCCCTCCAGAGGAGTCATTTCACCACCAAGCTTCCCTTAATTTATTTTTAAAAAGAAACAGAATCAGAGCTGAAATCAGCCTTTAGCGAGGGGAGGCAGGGTGCGGTGGATGTGAGATTCGCGCAGCCTGGCTGTTTGTCTCAATTCCCTGTGCATGCCCCAGGGCAGCTGTCGCCACAGCAGGGGTGGGAAGTGGATTATTGGAGCCTTTGCTGCCCCGAAGATGGATGGCTTCTAAGTGGGACCTCTTCTCCTCGCAGTGACCAGGCGTGATATTGAGCAAAATAATGGTCGGAGAGAACATCGCCAGGCCCCTAATGAGAAGCTGTTGACAGAAAAATTGCTCTAACATTCATCAAAAAGCCAATAAATGCCAAGGAAGGGAGTGGAAATGTAGTAGCTCATAAATTCCTTCTCAAGGGGACTCTGGAGGGGGCTGGGGACAGCACACCTGCCCTCCTTTCTCAGCACCAGAAAGCCTGGAACGTTAATGGTGGCTTCCCCGGATGGATTTCTTTTTTTAAAATTTATTTTATTTATTTTATTTTTTTATTTGATATATTTTTTATTTACATTTCAAATGTTTTCCCCTTTTCTGGCCCCCCACTCCCCGAAAGTCCCATAAGCCCCCTTCCCTCTCCCTGTTCTCCCATCCACCCTTTCCCACTTCCCTGTTCTGGTTTTGTCCTATACTGCTACACTGAGTCTTTCCAGAACAAGGGGCTCTGGATGGATTTCATTTACTTATTTTTGAGGGGAGACTATCACCAAGGAGCCCAGTCCAGTCTCTGGTCAGAGGACTCTGTATTGGGCGCCAACGGAGGGTGGATCTCTCCGTTAGTCACGCAGAGGTCTCTGTGTGAGAGCCCAGGTTGCAAGCTCTGCAGGGAGAACGCACTTTCTTCAGTTAACAAGCCGAATGGATTCTTCTGTTTCTCCGTTATCAGTGCCCACAAGGCTCACTTTACAGCTAGCCCTATTGCTTCCTAGCATCATGCCTTCTGTGGGGAAAACCTGGCTTTGTTTTTATGTTTTTTGTTTGTTTGTTTTGCTGACTGCCAAGTATGACTTAGCTTCTTGACTTACATGCCTCCTCATGGACACACTGAATGAGGGACGTGTGTGTGTGTGCGCGCGTGCGTGCATGTGCGTGTGCGTGTGTGAATTCTTTGGAAAGTGATCACAGACAATACTCAAGAGGGCTTGGACTCAGAGAAGGAGGGTAGGGCTGGGCCAGTCAATGTCGCAGTAACAACCATGTCTCTAAGCTAGGCTCAAGGATGGACGGCTGAGGATCTGGACCATGGCTGCAGGCAGGCATGAGATTTCCCTTGGGGGTGTTATGATTTTGACGTGAAATGGCCCCATAGGCTCATGTGTTTGATACTTAGTTCTAGATGGTGGCTCTGTCTGGAACTTGTGGAAGCCTTTATGGAGGAGGAGGGTCATTGTGGGTAAACCTTGGGTTTTTGTTTTTTGTTTTCTTTTCAGTTGGTCCCACTTCCTGGGACTGATTACCTCAGGGTCCTGCTGTCCTGTGTCCCCTGCTGTAGTAGAGTATGTCCCTTCTAACTGTAAGACAAAAAAGGCCCTTTCTTTTTAAAGCTGGTTCTTTTCAGATATTTTCTCACAGCAGCAAGAAAAGTGACTTATATAAGAGCTGCTAAAATGTTCTTTGTGGAGGGTTGAACACTTGTGGTTCTGCTCACAATCCACCCACTTCCAACCCTTGGATTTTTGAGGCAAGGTCTCCCAGTGTACGCCAGGGTGGGCTCGAGCCTGTTATTCAGCCCAAGTTGGTCTTGAACTTATGACCTTCATGCCTCAGCTTCTCAAGGGCTAGGATTACAGATGTGCGGCGCCATGCCTGGATTATACTTCCTTTTCATTTATAAATTATGAAGCCACAAAAATTCTGTCTGGTTGCTGGGAACTGAACTCAGGACCTCTGGAAGAGTAGTTAACCGCTGAGCCATCTCTCCAGCCCTAAGAGGAGCGTTGTGAAAATTCTAACTACCCGATGTTTGTTTTGTTCTGATGGCTTGCTTGTGTCCAGACGCACGGTGTAAGTTTCACATTAAGGCAGATTCCTTATTCTCAAAGCTCAAGGAGCAGCAGACAAGCAGCCTACTGTTAGAACAAAGATCAGTGGAAATCTGGAGCAGACGATTGCACATACCATTGATCAGTCCTTCACCAAATTATAAATTTAAAGTGAATTTCTACAAACCATCAAAAAAGGTTAGAATTTATGAATTTTGAGTCCATTTCTCAATCTTATATGATTCCCTGCTGACTACCAGGGATAGTTTAAACTCCATTGCTTTTTACCCTGGGACTCTGACTCTGACCAATAACATACACACACACACACACACACACACACACACACACACACACACACCACACAGGTATTCACATGCACATATATTCACATACACTCACACACACTCACTCACACTTACATACACTCACACATGCACACACTCACATATACACACGTATACACATTCACACACATACACTGACTCACACACTCACACACACTCACAGTTACACATATACACTCACACATTCACACACACACTCACACACACACACTCACACATTCACACATTCACACACACTCACACACACTCACACACTCACACATTCACACACACACACTCACACATATATGCACACTCACACACATATGCACACTCACACACACATATACTCACATATTCACTCATACACTCACACACCCACTCACACATACATACTCCCCCACATATACTCACACATTCTCACACACTCACACATATAGTCACACACTCACACCCACTCACACCCACTCATACTCACACACACATACACTCACATATACTCATACACTCACAAACGCTCACACATTCACAACTCATACATTCACACACTCACACTCTCACACATATACACACTCACACATTTACATGCACACACACACATATACACACCACGGCCTATGTGATGGTTTGTATATGCTCGTCCCAGGGAGTGGCACTATTAGAAGGTGTGGCCTTGTTGGAGGAAGGGTGTCACTGTGGGGTTGGGCTTGGAGATCTTCCTCCTAGATGCCTGAGGATGCCCAGTCTGTTCCTGGCTTCCTTTGGATAAAGATGTGGAACTCTCAGCTCCTCCTGCGTCACGCCTGCCTGGATGCTGCCATGCTTCTGCCTTGATGACAATGGACTGAACCTCTGGGCCTGTAAGCCAGTCTCAAGTGAATGCTGTCTTTTATAAAACTTGCATTGGTCATGGTATCTCTTCACAGCAGTAAAACCCTAACTAAGACAGCCTGCTTTGGAAGACATCACATACCTAACCCTCCAGTGACCCTTCATACCTCTGCTGCCTTTACCCTTGGTGCACATCTTCCTGGCCTATACTTACTCGTGCCGACAGCCTTCTTCATGAAACTTCTGGTTCTCTGGATGGGAAGAAACACCGAGTCCTCTGGACTCAGCCCACAGGTACATCTGCATCGGAGGGCATCTACCTTGGGTCCTTAGTTATTTGGGGTTTTGTTATCCTGTCCTGAAACATGTAATGGGGAATACCTTACTATGAGTGCACAGAAGACTCGATTCATGATGACATCAACAAGAATGTATCACCTCATATAAGAAGACACAGAGACGAAGGGTAACGAGGTCACACCCAGATTCTCACCTCATTCTGCTATGTTCACTGGAGAAGATTTTATATTCAGTTGTCCTCTGTGCACAATGTTCATAGCCAAACCTTGAGAGAAATCAGACTTTGTCTGTGGAGGACAGACCTGTGATCCCAAGCTTCTGTCATCATCCCTTGTGCAATGTCCTCCCTGGGACCTGCTTCCACTGATAGAATACAGCAAAGGAGATGAGGGTATATGTGTGATTTCATGCGGCTCATGTTATGCAAAACTGTGGCATCCATCTTGCCAGAAAACTCTTCAATGCAGCAGGCTTCCATGACGTAAATCTCCATCTGTAGGGAGCCACATGTGGTCAACGCCCAGCAAGAGACAGAGCCTCAGTTTGGTAGGAGGTGCTTTGCTTTGTTTTGTTTTGTTTTGTTTTGTATTTTTGAGACATGGTTTCTCTGTGTAGCCCTGGCTATCCTGAGACTCACTTTGTAAAGCAAGCTGGCCTCAAAGTCAGTCAGAGATCCACCTGCCTTGGTCTCCCAAGTGCAGAGATCATAGGCGTTCACTACCACACCCAGCTTAGTTTGTTAGTATCTAAGGAACTAAATGTTACCCACAGTCACAGGAGATTGGAAGAGATCCTCTCCCTTTTCAAACCTGATGTGAGACTGCAGCCCACGCTGAGTTCTCTCTCTCTCTCTCTCTCTCTCTCTCTCTCTGTATATACATGTGGGTATGATGCATGTGTGTATGATCTACATGTGGAGATCAGAGAACAGCTTTAGAGTTGGTCTCAGGCACCTTCTACCTTTTTCATTTGAGACAGGATTTCTCTGTTGGGGTTACCATGTAAGTTATGTAGCCAATGTGTTGTAAAGAATGCTTACTGTTAATTCCTGTTTGGTCAATAAATGCCTGTGGTTTATGACTGGGTAGACAGGATAGGAAGACAGAACTTAAAACTGAGTAAGGGGTCTTGAGAGAGACCACAGGGAAGAAAGGTGAGGAAAGGAGAGGAGAGGGAGAGGAGAGAGAGAGAGAGAGAGAGAGAGAGAGAGAGAGAGAGAGAGAGAGAGAGATTAGATAAGATAGACTTGGGGCACATGGCCAAGGGAGGTTCACCCTGAGGACAGGCTGATGGAGCAGAAACAGCCTGGGGGACACCAGGTTGGCAAGTGGCTGACATTTGTGTGGTTTTACAGATGAAAAGATTAGCATAGCTCAGCACCTGCCCAGCACAGGGCCTGCAGCTTACTAATAAAGTGTGGTGGCTCTGTGTTCTTTACTTGAGAACTGTACAGGCAAAAGTGGGGGAGAAACCCCCAATAGGTACTTAGGTGTAAAAAGGGATGTAGTGACCCTTCAGAAAAGCAATTTATTTTAATATCTCTCATTGGCCCTGACCATTGCTAGCTGGCCCTCAAACTTCCAAGGTCTCTCCTGTGTCCCCTCTCAGCTGGTTAACTCTGGGACTGCAGATTTACTTTTTTTAATGTAACATCAGGGGATCTGAACTCAGGTCCTCATATATATTTTTTTTTTGGTTGGTTTTGTTTCTTTTTTATTTTTTTGAGACAGAGTCTCTCTATGTTTTCCTGGCTGTCCTGGAATTCACTCTGAAGAAAGACTGGCCTTGAACTTACAGAGCTCCTCCTGCCTCTGCTTCACAAGTGCTAAGGTGTATATTACTATGCATGGTGATTTTCACACTTGTACAGCTTGACTTTGCCAAATGAGATCTCTCCCTAGTCTCTCAGTTAGCACACACATCTTTATGAGACAAGGGGAGGACAGAGGTCATTTTGGGTCAAGGTTTACAAGAATGCAAGAAGAAATCTTAGCTATCTAGACCCTTTGCCACCAACCACCTGCTTTCTTAAATCTCTCTGAAGAATGTTGCATCACTAGAAGCTTAAGTGTTTGGAGACAAAAATACAAATTACTTCTGCTTTGCCAAACAAGCCTAAACTCCCTAAGTCTGATTCCAACCAAGTGGAATGGTGCCACTCACACAATGTCAACTTCGAGAGAAAGACCAACGGACTTTCCTGACTTGAAAAAGAAAATAGCAATTTAATCCATGTACCACTCTCTAAAACTGATTTAGAACACGGAGCTGAGCTTTGCAGAAAACCCATCTGTGTTACATTGTTTATGAAACAAAACTATACATTGGCATCCTTTAACATATAGCAAGTGACTCTGAAGATCTGTTCTTTGCTGGGCATCGTCTACGTTCCGAGAACTGAAACATGGGTAACAATTCGCTGTGCAGTCAGAATGGTCGACATTCCATCCAAAAGACGCAGCACACACAGCCCAGGTGGTCTGCCAGCTTTTTATGAGTCTTCATCTGGGACGTGAAAAAATAAATTTAAGAGGGCTGAAGAGAAGGCTGGGTTGGCAAAGTTCTTGCTGTGTAAGCATGATGACCTGCATTCGTTCCCTAGGCATGGCGGAACATGTTTGTAATCCTAGTGTTTGGGCTCAGAAGGCTGAGACAAGTAGATCTTTAGAGTTTTCTGGGGAGCTACTCACCCCCTCAACCCCCGCCACTGCCGTTTATCCCTGGCTGTCCTGGAACTCACTCTGTAGACCAGGCTGGCCTTGAACTCAGAAATCTGCCTGCCTCCCAAGTGCTGGGACTAAAGGCGTGAGCCACCACTGCCCAGCAGGTTAGCCACTCTTGCCAAGCTGGCAAGCCCTGGGTCCTAGTGAGAAACTCTGCCTCAAAGCACAAGGTGAAGAACTTCTAAGGAACGACACCTAAGGTGCTCCTCTTATCTCCACGCACATGTGCTCACTGTACCTCGAGCTCGCACACTCATGCATGCACACACAGGAAAAAAAACGAGCCTTTAAGCCTCAGATGATAAAAGAAGAATCTTTACAAGATGAAAAATTGTCAATTTCTTAAATATTCAAAAATAAAAGTCAACTTCAATAATAGAGTTTAAGACATTAATATATTTGATTGCCAAGAAATGACATTTGATTAAGACACATTTGAAAATCAAATTGTTCAATGTTTTCTTGAAGTGGAAGTTTTTGGATATGTCAGGTGATATAGACTCATGTGGTGTTTTGCTGGCGAGACCCATGGGAGGACACATGATGTTTGGAGAGAGTATAAATAAGACTCAAAGGACAGCAACTGAGTGCTTACATACCTAGCTTTGCAATGCTTTATTTGTCGTTGTCTTTGCTGATCTTCACCTCATTGAGAGAGACACAGCAGAGCAATTCTCCTGATGTCCCAGCCGGTTCCAGTTGCTCCCACTGACTCATTGATTTGGTGGAGGCCTAGCAGTTTCTGCTGGATTGTGCTACTGTTACTGATTCGTGTTTGCTATCCTGACACAACTGAACTGGACTGCTGGTATCCATACAAATGGAGATTAAAATCACCCTAAAAAATTACTTCTAAACAGATCCACATCCCCTTGACCTACTTACCATTTTTCTCTCCAATCTTTGGGCAACAGTTGTGGCAACACACACAAGACCTGTGGTCTAGAAGGGGTGGGGTCAAAGAGTTTGAGAGATGTTGTGGGAAATATTAAAAAGTGAACCCGCCAGCTCTCCATGGGGTCGGACCAGGCTCCTGCACTCCTGCTGCTGCCAGTCACTCTCTCCAGCTAGCCCCACAGCATCTGGCTTGCTAGTTCCCCAAGCCACCAGTTTCCTCTTCGACATCAGTTCTGTCCCCCATTCTAGTAACCAAATGGTACCGCCAACCTTGCAGTTGCATATCATAAGACCCAGTAACCCGGTGCAATCAAGACTCTTAAAGTTTAATTAACCAATCAGATTCATGTATTAATAATATCACAATTTACAAGATGCCAATACAACACTTTCAGAGCCAAATGATAATGATAAAAGCTTTCTCCCACTTAATCTAAACTTACGGTGCCACAACTACTTGTGGCTGGTAAACACCATGCGGGTTCACGTCCTCCGCCATCTTCCTTCTCCTCCTACCCTGAGATGCTTCCTATCTCTGTAAGTCTTAGCTCTGCCTCCCTTTTCCCTGTCCAATCACAGACCTCCTCTGCACTAATGTAATTGGACAGGGAAAATCCTGGAACAGAGAACCCTTATTAAAAGCAGGTTTGTTTTTTTTAATCTAAGCCTACACTTTCTTCTAAATATAAGTATAAATAAAGTATATCAGTGAGGATAATCTGATGTTTAGTCTTAGCATCCAAAGGCAGCAACACCCAAGGCCTGTGTGAGGATTTTAAGAGGATCCTGGGCTCCCTCGGGTCTCTCTTCACTCCTTCCAGACAAGTTGCAACTGCCCATGATTTCATCATAATTACCACATAGCTTCAACTTTTACATTTACTTGTTTGTTTACTTATTTGTGTGTGTGCACCCACATACTCACACATGCCATGGAGTATGTATGGGGGCCAGAGGACAGCTTGTGGGAGTCTGTTCTGTAAATTCCAGCATGTATGTTCTGGGGATCAAACTTAGGTCGACAGGTTTGAGGGCAAGTACTCTGTTTGCTAAGACATCTTGCTGGACCCTGCTTCAATGTTTTAAATGCAGGCATTTCTGAGAGGATTTAACGTGCAGCCTCCACCCGAGGGTAGGCAGTCACAATCTTTAGTGTTTGTGACTAGTGAGGTAGAATCATCTGGAAAGCCTAAAAATTTTTTTTGGAGCTGGCAGAAATAAAAAATTTCCTGTCAGTTGGTCTGGTGTGAAGCTTCGGCATCTGTGTGTTTTTACAGTTGAAGCTTTAGCTGTAGGTGACCCATGGGCCACACTGGCAACACTTGTCTTAGTGTAATGGGGTTTCAGAAAAGTGAGAGAGAAGGAAATGGACTGAATAACAGAAGGGCTTCTGGGAGCTCAGAGACAGAATCAAGGAGAAGGATCGAGTCCAATGGGTTTCAGCTTTATATGGGGTTCACTTGGCCACTGACATTTTCAAAGATTGTAGCGTGACCGAAACTCTAATCTCTGTGAATGGACCTCTGGTTCTCAGAGGGAATCACATTTTCCCACAGTTTGCCACCGCTCGGGGTCAAGTTCTTAACTTCTGCAATGGCAGAGAAGTTCATTGGTCTTGTAGAATCCAGGACGTACAAACTAAAAGGCCAAGCGGGGGTATCAGTGGAGCAGCCATGAGTTCTTCCTTCTCCGTTCCTGTCTTCCCTCTACAGCCTTGTCACATAGCCCAACCCGGCTTGGAATTCTTACTCCTCTTGCCTTAGTTTCTGCATGCAGGACTTAACATGCATGTGCCAGCGTGCCCAGCAGCAATGGCACATTTATAGGAAGGGAAACAGCGTTGACGGAGGCTGCCTCCCTTAATCGTGCCCATGCAACCGACCAGCATTCGGGCAGTGTTCTTGGTAGCCAAATGGATGCTTGTCCTCAGATCTCCATTGGAAAACAGTGTTCCCTTTGCCCTGCCACTTAATTCTGGTCTCTTTGGAGAACATCACAGACCTAGCTTCAGGCTGTGTAGCTGTCTTTGGATATTTTGGGAGGTCTATAGTCCAGCAGTTGGGAACATACCTCTTGCATTCATACGCACATACAGGCTTGTCCAAGGGCATTCCTTGGCTTCTCTAAGCCTCATACACACCTTGAGGGAGAATAATGAACTCTAAGGCTGCCTGGGATGGCTTGAGACTCTCCCAAAGACTCTGGCCCTTTGTCATGTGGCCTGTTTCTATTTCTCAGGGGCCAAGCTAGTCTTTGAACAAAGCCTCACCCAGGGCTAGCAGAATCGAATGCCTGTTCCTACTGACTTGATAGGCACTGGCTTTTAGGGGATGGTCTGCTGGGCTCAGCTCAGCTCCCCAGAGGTAAATGGTACTGAGGGAAAGATAAATATAATAGGCTTCTCAAAAACAGTCATCCTGTGTGGTCATCAGGAAGTTTTCGTTCAACATTCTGGTAAAAGGAAACAGATACAAATAAACCAAGAATGATGTTAGCCTTGGGATAGATTATCTGATGCCGGGGGTGGGGGTGGGGGTGGCGCATTTCTTGCTGGATGATTTTCTGCCCCAGTGACGACTGATATTCATAGCTAGTTGTCAATTGCACATTGACGACTGGGCTGGGGAGCCAGGCCTGAGGACCTCGTATCTGAGGGAGAAATTTCACTCGTATAGAATGGAGCATTTTGTTTTCATTTGTCAAATGCATGAGGAAGCTCTGTGAGCAGAGGCTCTCGGGGGCCTAGATGGTGTCTCTTACCCTCTGTCTCTCTTCATCCAGCACCCACCTGGGGGTAATTTTCTCAGTGGGGGCACCAAAGAGGAACAGAATGTGGGTGGTCCATTTCTTTTGGACCTTAATAAGTCCTTACAACCTAACTAGGAATGCCAGCCAGCTGTCCCTTGCCTGGTAGTAAAATCCCTGCCAGTGTCCTGCCAGTTATCAGACACAGTTTTCTGCCGGTTAACAGACTGTCTCTTGTGAGCTGGCAGAGTCCACTCTCGTGCTTGAAGACTGCGTTGTGAAGCAGGACAGCCATTTGTCCTTGAGCTCAGGCTGGGGCTCAGACCATCCCTGGGGACAGTGAGGAGCACAGCGAGGCACAGTGCGTATCCCACACGATCAGAACAATTTCCTGCTGACACAGTTCCAAACTGTGCTCAGCCTTGGGTAACAGATTCAGACTAACATTAGGCAAGTGAGCTCCCAAGGAGATCAAGTGTGTGCACTGGGGACTGCACATTTTCCTTTCTGGATTTTGGTCTAATGATCTGGAACATTTCCCATGGGGCAGGGCAGCCGGGGGATGGAAAACGATGGCTGTCGCAGGCAGACATGTTGGAATCCTCACCCACTCCAGTCCCACTGTTTGTCTCAGCCTCAAGGACTCACCTGGGCTATCCATCTCTGTAGTGCCCACTCTCTGACCCAGCAGAAGGCCTCGTGAGAACTTGGAATATTCTGGGGCTGCAGGAGATGGAGGCCCAGATGTGGTTTCTGCACATGAAGCAATCTTACCTTTCTTCCATCTAAAGGACAGAGAAGCAAATAACTTCCCACCCCAAGAGAAGCCTGTAACAAAATATTGGGGGGAGGCCCATGACATAAGCCACCTTTACCCCAGCAACTGGAGTAATAACCACAGGCTAGGCCCATATGACTCAGCAGTTTGTCTGTGTGTCTGTCTGTCTCCTTTCCTCCTCTCTCCTCTCCCTCACCTCTCTCTCTCTCTCTCTCTCTCTCTCTCTCTCTCTCTCTCTCTCTCTCTCTCTCTCTCTCTCTTGTGCTGGGAATAAAACCCTAGACCTAATGCATTCTAGACTAGTGTTTACTACCAAGCTACATCTTTACCTTTTAATTTTTTTGTTGGCTTTGAGATAGAGTCTTGCTAAATTATACAGTCTCATCTTGAATGTGTGATCCTCCTGCCTCAGATTACACAGTAGGCATGATTACAGGGGAGTGCCATCAGGCCTTGTTTTGGTCTACTCTCGGGCGACAAAAGTTAACTAAAAATCAGGACTGGGGTCTAGCTCAGTGGCAGAATACTTGCCTTGTGTACATGAGGCTCTTGGTTCAATCCTTAGCACTGGATTGAAAGAAGGATGGGGAAGAAGGGAAAGATGGATGATGGATGATGGATGGATGGATGGATGGACAGACAGATAAATATTGACTTGTGGCCAAGTTTACAGATAAAGAAATTTTGAATACTTTTTGGGCTATAGTAGACCAGAGGCCAAAAAATATGAGTTCAGGGAACTCAGTCTCTGTTTCTTACCAGAAGCTGCGAGCAGTTCTGAAATGTGCCCTGAGGAAGAGGCTCTCAAAGGGTGGGGCCCGCTCTGGGTCCTCTCCCTGTTGTGGGCTGCGTTTATACTCTGGTTTAGTAATCCATTCATTAGAAGACACAGTCCTTTGCTATGTGCCCTTCAATGTGGACATATAAACGGAATATTCTCTCTTTGCTTTCTTAGCTTGCAGTGGGTTAGAAATGAAATGACCCAGCTCTATAAATATTTAATTTATTCAAATCACATAAGATTATTCCAAAGCCACAGGCGTGATGATTTCCTGGTAGAATCAAGAAACTCTTCAGTGTGGAGATCATCACATGGAGATCTGACAATGTTCAACTTGCCATGAGTAACCGGAACGGACTGTGCCTGCAGGAAACTACAGAAGCATGGGGGTGGCCCCTTCCTTCCCGCTTCCCCTGACTGCCGTTCGTCCGTCCGTCCGTCTGTCTGTATGGGCAGCACCTCACTTCAGGCTCTGCCGGGAACTGGGGCTTCTGTCACGGCTCGCACCCCCCAGTGCATATTAACCTGGCCACTGACCTAGGAAGTCATTTCCTCCCCTGCATTCATTTCCCACAGAACCATGGCATTTAATACAGATCACACACTGAGAAACCGCATCCAAGTTAGAAAGGCTGGCTATGTTCTCTTACAACCAAGAGGTGGCAGTCTATGGTTGGGTCGTGAGGAGAGGATGGGCGGGTGGGGGTGGGGTAGGGGTGAGGGGTGGGGGGACGGGTGGGTGTCCTAGGGCTGTCAATTCAGCACTCCTCCTGCTGGCTCAGTGGGACCAGATGGGTTTTCTCTTCTGGATGAAGGCTTCAATTCCTTCCTGCCCATCCTGCAGGGCCAGGTTGTCTACCATGGCCTGGGAGGCGAGGAAATACGCGGTTCTAAGGTCGTGCGGCAGCTGTTTGTAAAAGGTGGCCTTGCCCAGCGCCACTACAGAGCGGCTCAGAGAGGCGATCTTCTTTGCTATTTTCATGGTCTCTGCCTCCAGCTGTTCCTCCGGCACCACTTTGCTGACGAGGCCATGGCGCAAGGCCTCCTGAGCAGAGATGGGCTCCCCAGTAAAAAGCATCTCCAGGGCCACCTGAGGAAGGGACAGGTGGGGTCAGTAAAGCGCTCTTCATAACCAAGGCTTCCTCAGCCCCATCTCCGTTTCACTGAACTGAGACAGTCACCGTAGCAGGACTGGCAGGGCCACCTCTAAGAAACAGCTGCAAAAGCAGCACCTGCAGGAGGACCTAATTGAGGACTGCCTGAGAGACCAAGGATTGCTGACGCAGACAATGCCAGCCAATCAGGAACTGCTGTTTAGAAGCGATGCTTTCTTGGGACCAATGGGGCGCGAGTGGGGGGTATTTAAGGAGCTTGCAGCAGCGTTCAGATGAGCTTGCTGTGGTGTTTCCCACCTGCTCATGGAGTCTGTGTCATTGACTCCCTGCCACCTCACCTTCAACCCCCAAGGGCAGGTAGGGTCAGGCGGCCAGTAGTCCCGGGCACAGGCAGCAAGTCACTCTAGACTGACCTACACACCTCAGCCCAGGTATCTGCTTCCTCAAATGACACACCATCTATCACCCCTTGATGTTGTCGACACCCCAACTTCCTGCCCGGAAGACAACCGGATCATTCCAAGACCCAAGAAAAATACAAGAATCCAAGAACAGGTGGAATCTCCCCTTGGGGTCCTGTCAGTGCTGCACAGATTTGATCAGCAGGCCCTGGTGGTCCTGAGGAGTCCATCTACCCCTTAAAGGCCACATGTGGAATGGCGGCCCATCTGATAGGGACCACCGTGAGTCCTGCTGGGAAAAGGCTCATAACCTCCTGTAAATGGTACAGGGGCCACTTTCCAGAAGAACAGAAGATCATGGGTGCCACTTCCTCAGCAGGACCTCCAAAGAGTAGCTTCTCTTCTGGGGACATGAAAAGGCTTAAATGTCTTTAGGGACCAGACACAGAGCCTGGCATGACTGTGATGCTTGGCAAGGAGGGGACCTGCTGCGCTCACGATGGCACTTTCCCTGATGCTAAGTTCGCAAGAAGATGGGGCACAACCTCTCCCCTCCCCTGCATTCTACAGCCTCATTTAATAGCCTAAAAAGCTATAGCGTCAGCATCCATAGCATCAAGCTTATGTTGACAAGAGGAGGGCAGTCTGTGGATGCACAGGAACCCTGAACAAGGGTGCTTCCTCTCCATCTCTGGAAACCCTGGTGGCCATTCTCAGACACCAAGTGTGTTCTCACTTCAGGGTCCACATGCTTGTTTCCCACTCTGCCTGGAACGTTTTCCCCTCAAGGCATTAGCTCCCTGTTTGTCGCCTTTTCGAGGAGGCCCTCCACGGCTCCCATATTGAAATTCTCATTTCCTGCTACCCGCTCATCATTTCACCATTCAGCATATTGTACAATATACACACTTGTGTGTTGATTGCATTTGCTAGCATGTAACTCCAACAAGGGAGGGGCTTTTGGTGCGTGTTCTGTTCATTGTCCCCAGCACTAGGAGAGAGACTGCCTTGCTCAGCAGAAACAACCTTCCATATTTATGAAGGAATGAAGGAAGGAATGGGTCTAGGAAGGCAAGCAGAGTACAGCACAGATCCTGTTACAGCGGCTGTAAATCTAGGTCGAAAGGGACAGCAGTTTCCATCTGCCCTTCTCTTGGATCTTCAGTCTTGGTAACACCGCTGGCCAGGGAAGACCTTCCTCTCTGGCCTTGTGCTAGGGTCTCTGCTTGGTCTCTGGGCTGCAGTCAGGTTCTGATCTCTATGTTTCCTACCCCATACAAAACATAGCCCAACAAACACCATGGTGACCCTGCACATATACCAGAAGTCCTAGCTGTTGAGGTAATGAAACAAGAGATCAGGGAAGGAAGGAGGCAGACGGTAGGGTCTGGTTGTTGGATGTACTGGGATGGACACAAGGTGGGGAGAAGAGGACTCAGGGGCCCTCTGAGGAATTACAACACAAGGGTGGAAGAGGTTAGCCTAGAGAACTTTGGTATGTTGCTCTCTTCCACAAGTTTGAGGATAAAATATTAGACCAGCAGAAGGATACATTCCCCAATATGCATCTGTGTCTACAATCCTGGATTCTCTCCCTTCAGCCCAGAAGACCAAGTATTCGTGAGATTAATACTTCAAACTCAAGGAAGACTACTGGAAACAAGGTCAAAGGCCATAAGACCTGGCTGGCATTCTAACCCCACCTTTGGGATCCAAGCTCATCCCTCTCTCTAGGCCTCAGTTTACCTTTCTGTCTACTGGAGCCAGCCACATGGTTTTTTTTGTTTTTTGTTTTGTTTTTTTGTTTTTAACAGCATATAGATGGTTAAGAGGTTAGGGGGTGACAGTCACTAAGGAAAAGGCAGTTGTTTTTCCAGTCAGTCAGCACAATCTTATTGGAGTACCCAAGTTTCTATACTTGGGTGTTTGCAGGAGCTTCAGATGGACAAGAAGAAAAGATACCCTCACCTCTCCCCCAATAGACTCAAGCTGCCCTTCAGGGTGGCATCTCTTTGGTCACCCTAAGAAGTTTGTAAGTCAGTAATTCTTTAGGGGGATTTTCATTCAAAATGACAATCCAGATTTGAGGCCGTGACTTAATCTGGATGTCCGATGATCTTATAGAAAGGAGAGGTTTGGAGACAGACACCCCCAGTATGTGGAACCACCAGGGTCAAACAAACTGACCCTTCAGAGTCTGATCTGTGCCCTGGACAGAGGGGTGGGCACCTGCATCCCCCATGCTCTGGTGACTATTTCAGATAACAGATTAATGTGAGATAACTGGATTCTCCGTAGAGGCCAGTGAGTGGAGTGGCTAATGCTAACGTCCTCATTCCGACTGGATGTTTCTGTGACTCTGATACTCGCTTCTGGGCTTCACAGCACCTGATCAGATCAGGGAAGCAAAGAGGTCACACAGATGTGATAACTGTGCTGCAGCATTCTGGCTCTCTGCTTATCTTTTGGGTGGGTCCCATGCCTTATCCAGACTATAAGAACGAAATGCCATAAACTGTGTAGCTGAGAAGAAGCAGGAAGATCTCATGCTCTGGAGGTTGGGAAGCCAAATTCAAGGTTTCAGCAAAATTAGTGTCCAGGGAGAAACCTGACTCCAGGTTCAGAGACTGAAGCATCACTGTGTCCTCACATGGGACCTGGCTCCCCTATCCTACGGGCTCTCATCCCATCACGAGGCTCCACCCTTGACTGACACTCACACCCAAGGCCCCACCTCCAACAACTGCCATTTTGATGATTGCATTGTAACTTATGAACTCGGGGAACAACATGTTTAGGCTGTAGCAATGGTGTCTGTCTTCCTGAGACTATGGACTGCAGCTTGAGGAGATGCAGGGAGTGGGCAGGGGAGGATAGGATATGGTGCACACCCACCAGGTGTGCACAGGTATCATACCAGGTCACTGCCCTCATCTCCCTGGGAACCTGGGAAAAGTCACTCATCTGCCAGGGTGCTTTTAAGCTGCATTTCCTAAATTATGCTTGGCG